>NC_058130.1:597821386-597930219 GCF_016433145.1 Gracilinanus agilis | reverse complement strand
TTTTTTTTAAACCCTTACCTTCTGTCTTGGAATCAGTGCCACATATTGGTTCTAAGGCAGAAGAACAATAAGGGCTAGGCAATGGGGGTTATGAGACTTGCCCAGGGTCATATAGTTAGGAGGTCTGAGCCAAATTTGAACCTAGGACTTCCCTTCTCTACACCTGGTATTTACTGAACTACTTAGCTGCCCCCACTGTTATAGATTTTAAGGATGAGCTATAGGACAGTGACAGTGAGGAGAGATCACTAGTTGAAGGGAATTTGGGTAGGATTGGAGAGTAGAGTCTAGTCTTAAACATCTAAAAACTCTCAGGATCCTGTGCTGTGAGGCTGGTAAATGTCACAAGTTGAGGTCACTCTTTTTTCTTTTAAAGAATATTTTCCCATGGTTACATGATTCGTGTTCTTTCCCTTGCCTCTTCTCTCCCCACTCCCAGAGCTGACAAGCTGTTCCACTGGGTTATATGCGTATCATATATATATATATATATAAGGTTATATATATATATAAGGTTAAAAACCCATTTCCATGTTACTCATATTTGCAGTAGAGTGATCTTTTAACATCAAAACCCCAATCACATCCCCATTGAAGTATGTGATCAATTCTTTGTTTTTCTTCTGTGTTTCTGCTCCCACAGTTCTTTCTCTGAATGTGGGTAGTGTTCTTTCTCATAAGTCCCTCAGAACTGTCCTGGATCATTGCATTGCTGCCAGTAGAGAAGTCCATTATGTTAGATTGTGACACAGTGTATCAGTCTCTGTGTACAATGTTCTGGTTCTGCTCCTTTCACTCTGCATCAATTCCTGGAGTTTGTTCCAGTTCACATAGAAATTGAGGTCACTCTTTTGCCTAACTTGTACCTTTGATTCCCCTTCCTCTCCCACCTCAAGTATCAAACCCTTGCAGCTTCTTAGACCTTGTTGTGATTCTTGGTTATGGCATGTATTTTCCTTAAGATTCCAAATGGTGAATGCACTGTGTGAGTGTGCTGGATTTTGAAGCAGAGGACATGAGTTCAAATCCTCAGTCTAATACTTTTATGGGCTTGAGTTTCCTCATTTCTAAAATGGGAGAAGGATGAATAAGATAACCCCAAAGGTCTCTTCCCAGCTCTTAGTCTATTACCTTTTAATCCAAAAAAAACCCCTTCTAGTTCTAAATCCATGGTCTTGTCTTTGTCCTGCAAGTTCCTTAATCCATTCCTAGATCTTGGCTTGTTGGTCTCACCTTCACAAGGTCTTCTGTGGAGTTTGCCCCATCACTGGTACTCAGTTAGAGGAGGTCAGTCAAGTAATACTTTATTAATGATTGATAGTCAAATCAAACATTTAGTAATGTGTCAGACACTGTGCTCCTCATTGGAGATATAAGGACAGAATAAAACAGTTTCTGCCCTCAAGTAGCTTATATTCTTTTGGAAGAGAATGATATGGACATATCTAATATTGTCAAATGTGTAAGAAAAATAAGTGTGGGGCAGACACTAGTAGCTGGGGGGAATGACAAAAGACCTCAGATAGAAAATAATTATGGAGCTGATTTTTGAAGGAAATTAGGAATTCTAAGAGATATAAGTGAGGAGGTGCACTGACAGCCTGCACAAAGATTCAGAAATGGAAGATATATAGTCTTGTAGGTAAAGAACAGCAAGAAGACCATATACTATCTGTGTGTGCAAGAGAATGGTAATGTATAATAAATCTGAAAAGACAGATTGGAGGTATGTTACAAAGAGTTTCAAATATCAGAGTAGTTTGCATTTGACCCCAGAGGTCATGGGGAGCCTATGGAATATGGACAGCACCAACTTCCTCTCTCTGTTCTCTCCTAGTTGAGCCCCATTCTGGACCTTGCCCCAGGGGTAGTATTTCATAGTGTAATTCATAAAGATAGAACTGGTTGTAGACATACCACAAGGAAACCAGGAATGGGCAAGGATCAGAAGTATACAGATATGAGCATCAGGCAATTTCAGGCAGGATCAGAGCTCAGGACTAGGGCAGTGACAGGCACTGACCACAGCAACAGACTGGCTGAGTTGGGGGGGGGGGTCAGGCAGGGAACAAGAGGTATGCTGGATAGATAGGGGCATGGCTGATAAGTTGAGGTCAAGGGAGATGGAGTTGAAGCTAGAGGTCTTCAATAGCAACTAAAGTGTCTCCTAGAAGCTCTTGTTATTTTGTCAGGGGAATTTAGACCCCAAAAGAGCCTTTGATCAAGGGCAGTTTCCTTGAGTGGTTTTTTCCAGGTCATCATCATGTCTAGCAAAAGGGCTCTATCCTATCCAGGTGGTTTTTCTCTCACCTAGTGGGTGATGTCCTCTTCCTCCCTGTCAACATCAGAACATAGTGCTGCTTCCTCTGGGTGCAAGGAGAAAAAAACAGCAGGATTAAATGCAAGCTCCCTGTGTGATTCTCTTCTCCTTAGAGACTGGGGTCTTGACAGCTGGGTTTTCTGTCAAAGATCCTGCCACTGACTGTTCTGTAACCTACTGGACTTTGGATCCTGCTTGTCTACTTGCTTAGACCTCATCCCAAATGACCCCTTTGGACCCAGACCTTTGCTTGCCTGGCTTTATAGAGTACCTGCCTACTTTTCTCTGCCTTGGCTGGCCTCCATTGATTTAGAAACCTTGTTTGCTCAGACCTTCAGGACAAGCACACCCCATATAACATTGCTCCCACTAATGTCCTTTCACAACAACATCAGGAATATATTATAGGCAGCCCCCAGGGGCGCAACAGGAACCTCCCTCCCTGCCCCCCTCCACTGTAACATTGTTGATTATCCAGGATATTCCAAGACATAAATCAACTTTGCTGGTGGTGAACTAGAGCTCCTTCTTTGTTAACCCTGAACATCAGTTACATTCTGATAGCCTGTTGCTTCTTGTATGTGAATTAACCTTGTTCCAAGAAGAAATGACTGTTGCCCTGAGTGAAGTTGTTTTGCCTCATTTCTTTCCATCATTCCATTTGCCATTTGGTGGTGGGCATGCTAGCATCTGCTATAAGCTTCCTGCTTAAATGAAATTTTGTTCCAAGTAGCTCTTACTGAGGTTTGCCCCATTCAATCTATTAAACAATAAATGTTAATAAAGCACCTACTATGACAGACTCCTCTTTCAAAACTGGCCTCAGACATTCCAGCTGTGTGACCCTGGGCAAGTCACTTGACCCTGTTTGCCTCAGTTTCCTCATTTGCAAAATGAGCTGAAGAAGGAAATGGCAAGCCACTCTAGTATCCTTGCCAAGAAAACCCCAAATGGGGTCACGGAGAGTTGGACACAACTGAAAAATGACTAAAAATGGTCCAGGCACTATTCTAAGCACTGGTGACTTAAAAAGAAAAGAGAAAAGAGTCCCTGTCCTCAAAGAGCTCACTATCTATCCAGAGGAAATATCATGCTCATATAAGATGTATAAATAATTATATACAGAATCCAGACTCTGCCATGACACCTTGGACACTGTAGACAATGTTTGAGTTCTTTACAAAGGAAATTCAATTCAGTTCATATAAAACATTCATTTCCTCCTTCCTCTGGGCACCAGAGATGTAAAGACTAAAATGAAAGTCTATGCTCTCAAGGAGCTTATGTTCTGGTTGGGGGGAGAGGAAGAGATAATAGGAGGCAACCTGTTAATGCTAAGTAAATACTGAGTATTTGAGGAGGGAGAAAGCATTAACAACTAAAGAGTGGGGAATATAGGGAGATAAGAAAAAGCTTAGAGCCGGTAATGATGCCTGAACTGGGTTTGAATGGAAATTTAAAATCCTCATAGGTTAGGATGAAGAAAGAGTAAAGAAAGAGTTGGGATGAAGAAAGAAGGAGGAATCCTGGAGAGGGACCAGTCTGAGTAAAGATAATATGAACCTGTAAAGGTAGATTGGAACCATACAATAGAGGAAGTTTATTTTCTGGACTGAGGAAGTCTTTTGTTTTTATTCCAGAAATAAAAGGAAAAAATTTGAGAAATAGAGTGATATAGTTAGAATTGTGTCTTAAAGGGTAGCTAGGTGGCTCAGTGAATAGAAACTCAGGCCTGGAGACAGGAGGTCCTGGGTTTCTAGGTGGCCTCAGACACTTCCTAGTATATGACTCTGGGCAAGTCACTTGACTCCAATTGGTTAGCCCTTACTGCTCTTCTGGCTTGAAACCAATATTTAGTATCAAAAAAGAACTATGTCTTAAGATTCATTTGGTAGCTGTTTGGAAAAAAGAATAGATATTAAATAGGAGATTGCCGCAATAGTATTCTAGCTAAGAAGCAACCATGAGAGTACTTAAAAGACATAAATGAAATGTAGCATTAGAATCAGCAGGATTCATTTAACATGAGTTATAAGGAAAAGTTCATGAAATGATCAAATTGTAGGATTTCAGAGTTGGAAGGGACGTCAGAGACCATCTTGTCTACCCTATATCTAAACTATATCTTGTAACTGACGAATGGTCATCTAGCTTTATTGAGCTGTCTGATGAGGAGGAAACCTGCTACTTATGTTGCTATTCAGTCATTTCAGTCATATCTGACACTTTGTGACCCCATTTGGGGTTTTCTTGGAAAAGATACTGAAGTGGTTTGCCATGTCCTTCTGCAGCTTATTTGATAGATGAAGAAACGGAGGCAAACAAGGTTAAGTGATTTGCCCAAGGTCACACCACTGTTAGTAAGTAAAGCCAAATTTAAATTCAGGTCTTCCAGATCTGGGACTTGGTGCTCTATCTACTGTACTACCTAGCTGCCGCCTTGCCCCAACTATTTATATAGCTATTTATTACACATTTGAATAGCCCTAAGTTTTCTACTGGCATAAAACTTTAATTTACATCTTTGCAGGTATCTCTACTTCCCCTCCCCACCCCCACCCCGGCCCCAATCTTCTCCAGCCTAATATTGCCCAATTTCTTCAAATGATGCTCAAATGACATGCTCTTAAAGCCTTTTACTGTCTTGGCTGTCCTCCTTTGGATGCTTTTCAGCTTATCTATCTCTTTCCTAAAATGTGGTACCATTTCAGCAAATATAAATTAAATCATTTGGCTTCTCCTAGCCTAGGGTAAGATCAATGAGCTTTTTTTGTCTAGCTTATCACGTTGTCTCGTAATGAGCTTGTAGTTGTCACTACAACTTCTAGGTCTTTTGAGGAGGTGCTGGTGCCTAGTAATGCATCACCATCTTGTATTTATGAAGCTGATTTTTCTTAAAAGTGCAAGTATAAGGTCTTATTTTTCCTCTACATTTCATCTTGTTAGCTTCAACTTAGTATTCTGATTTGTCATTCATTCATTGAAGAGTCATTTAGCAAGTGCCTGCTTGTATTAGGCATTATGCTAGGAATAAAAAGATAGCAATGAGATAGTCTTTGTCCTCAAGAAATTCATATTCTACTGGGGGAAAACATACACAGAAAAGTAAATACCAAATATATGCAGAATCATTTCTATGGGGAGGGCACTAGTAACTGGAGGAATCAGAATCTATATTCTGTAGGAAGTAACACTTGAGCTGAGCCTTAAAGGAAACAGGAAATTCTTTGGGGAGAGGATGAAGAGGAAGGGCATTCCAGGCATGGAGCCAGCCTATACAAAGACATAGAGATGGGAGGTGTAATACTTTGAGCAGGAAACGGTAGGAAAGCCAGTTTATTGGAATATGGAATGTGTGAAAGAGGGAAGTGTAGAAAAGGCTTCGAGTCAGATTGTCTTTTAAAAACCTAATGGAAACATTTGTATTTTATCCTTAGTATCTTTTTATTCTCTTACATTGCCTAGCACATTGCATTACACATTGTAGGTATTTAATACATGCTTTTACAATTCCACTGGAGCTTCTTGCGCAGGGGAATAATATGTGCTCTAGTAATATCAGTTTGGTAGTAGTTTGATGGACTGGACAGGTTGAGAGATTCAAGACAGAAGACAAATTAGGAGATTATCACAATAGTTCAGGTGAGAGGTGAGGAGGGCCTGGGCTAGAGTGATGTGGAGAAATGGGAATGGGTGCCAGACCCTTAGGATACTGACTCTGGGTGTATTTTAACTATTCCTTCCAACTCTTGGTAATAATTTGCCTTTGTTCAAGGCATTGATAAAAATATTAAATAGAACAAGACCAAGGAAGACTCCTGGAACATTCCACTGAAGACTTCTTTCCAAGCTAAAAATCATTAATATCTACTCTTTCGGTCCAACCATTCAACTACTTCTGAAATAACCTAATTAATATAATATCTAGCCTATATCTTCTCATCTTGTTCATGTGAATATAATAAAAGACCTTGTTAAATGCTTTCCTAAAATCTGGGTAAACTATATTCTCCTTATGTTCACATCAGGTAAACCTATCATTGGAACCAGGGATGACTTTGTGCTTGCAAATATGAGTGAAAGGAGGACAGTGCCCTTAATAAGAAATGTGAAGTTTAGAAATGAGGTAGGCATTAGGAGAAAGATGAGTCTATGATAATAATCTTCTAGAGAATGATTATATCCCATGTGATGTTGCTGAAGTTGGAGAAAAACTCATTAATCAGCTAACCTACACTTTTCAGGAGAAAATGTTATTCTTATGGGCTGCTGGGAAAATGCTCAAGCATTCTTTTAGTTCACAACTTAATTCATGAGATGAAGGCTATGAATTTCAATTAAGGATAACTTCATAGAATTCTCCAAACTGGAACGTCCAAGGACATTTGTCCTGACTTGTCAAAGCCTAGTCTGTTCTCCACACTCTATATCTGCATAGACTATCTATTCCCACTTGACCCACACTTTTCCAAGAGAAAATAGTATTCATATGGGCTCCTGGGCAAAGGCTCAAGTATTCTCTTAGTTCACAACTTGCTTCGTGAGATGAAGACTACAAAAGACTACAAAGATGACAAAATCCTTAGACATTTGTCCTGACTTGTCAAAGCCTAATCTTTTTTCCACACCTATGTCTGCATGGACTACCCATCTCCTATGACCTCAATAAGTCACCTCCCTTTCCTCTCTTCAAAGATCTGAAGCTCCACCTCCTTGATCCAGCCTTTCCTAATTTGCTGAAAGCAAGGTGACAGTTTCCACCCAATATCATCTTGCCTGAACATGATTTTTCCACAACCTGCTCTACCAAACTGAATCCCCACATGTTGATTTCAATGCTTTGTTTGGTAGATTTGGCTGATATTTGTCATTCATTTATTTATCCATCCATCTATCCATTCACAAATTCATTGTTGTTTCTGTAAAGATTTACAAGAACCCACAGTGTGCAATGCAATATTCTAAGTGATTCAGGGGAATAAAAAGGTCCTTGCTGCTAGTGATCTTAAGATCTCTCCTAAGTAAGTGATAAAAAAGATAAATAGTTAAATAAAATACTAGTAAGAGATGTTCAAAGTGTTATAAATCAGATGAGGAAGATATAACTACTAGCTGACTGTGGGGTTTAGCAGTTAAGAATCAGTGATGGCTGGGGCAGCTGGGTGGCTCAATGGATAGAGAGCCAGGTCTGGACATGGGAAGTCTTGGGTTCCAATTTGGCCTTAGATACTTGCTAGCTGTGTGACCCTGGGCAAGTCACTTAACTCCAATAGTCTAGTCCTTACTACTCCTCTGCCTTTGAACCAATACCCAGTAAAGGTTAAAAAAAAAAAAAGAATTAATGATGGCTTCAAAGAATATGTAGCATTTGAATTGGACCTTGAAGAACTGAAGGTTATCTGACCAGTTCTGTGATTGGCTATTACATGTAGCTTATCCAGGACTATAGAGCCACATTCCCAGTCCAATTTCCAGAATCACAGAGCTAATCTAATCCAACCTATAAACAAGCAGGAACCCACTCTTTTAGGCACCTGGAAAATAGTCATCCAGGTTTTATTTAAAGGCCTTCCCCAGGCAGGGGATTTCATTTTCTGAGTATTCTAATAAGGAGATTTTCCCTTACTTTGAGCTGATATCTGCTTTTCTGCAACTCCTTTCTACTACTCTTAACATCTGTCTCTATGGAGACATTCAGAACAAATTTATTGCCTCTCACATGATAGTTCTTCACATATCTGAAGCCTATTCATATGTCCTAATAGATCTCTTCCTCAGGTTAGTCATACCCAGTCCTTCACCTGATCAGCATTTGGCAAGGACTCCAGTTCTCTAAACATACTTCTTGTAGAAGTATTCCTCTGGATGTTCTCCAGTTTGTCAATATCCTTCCTAAAATGTGACACTTAAAACATTAATCTGAGAACAATAATCCAGATGTCTAACCACAACTGTGTTGAGAGGAATTATCACATTCCTCATTTTGACACTTTTTATGCAGTCCACAATAGCATCAGCTTTTCTGGATGCCAAATCACATTATTTACTTATTTTGAGCTCATAAAGCACTTTAAAGTCCCACTTTGCAGACAAAGTGCTCTTCCCCCTTTCCCTTTTCAGCTTCCTTTATGTGTTGTCTTCCCTCTTTAGATGATAAGTTCCTTGAAAACAGAAACTGTCTTTCTTTTTCATATTTGTATCTCCAGCACTAAGTATAGTACTGACACATAGTAGGCACTTAATAAATGTTTACTAACAGGCTGACAAGACTGTCTAGTCAAAGTTCCCCTTATACTTGTGAAGTTGATTTCTTGAACCACTTATATAAGACTTTACATATATTCCTATTAAATTTCATCTTATTTGGCTCATTTCTAGTTTGACAAGATCATCTTGGACCTTAACTTAAAAAAATTTTACCTTTGGTATTAGTATCAATTATAAGACAGAAGAGTGGCAAGGGCTAGGCAATTGAGGTTAAGTGACTTGCCCATTGTTACACCCATAGGAAGTCACAGAGCTAGGAAGTATCTGAGTACAGATTTGAACCCAGGTCCCCCTGACTCCAAATTTGGTGCTCTAACTACCTAGCTTCCCCATTGGATCTTAACTCTTTCTTCCAATATGTTCATTAGTACCCCCAGTTTTTTGTCACCTACAAATTTGATCCAAGTCATTGTTAAACAGCACAGGGTACAGACCCTTGGGTTACACTGCTGAAAAACTTCTAGGTAATATTAAATCATTAATTACTCTTCTTAAGGATCTGGCCATTGAATCAGAATTGAATCTATCTAAATGAATTGTTGTTTCATCTACAGCTCTCCTTTTTGTCTACAGGATTAGTACTAATATCTTTTTCGAGTACTTTACTAAAATCTAAGTAAATGTAACTATAGCTATTTTCTGTTCTACCAATCTAGTAATCTTGTAAAAAAAAAAAAAAGTGAGCCTGTCACGATCTCTTCCTATTGAAGCCATATTAGCACTTGTTGCTCACTGCTTCCTATTTTTTTTTTTTAAACCCTCATCTTCTGCCTTGGAATCACTGTTCCAAGGCAGAAGAGTGGTAAGGACTAGGCAAGGGGGGTTAAGTGACTTGCCCAAGGTCACACAGACAGGAAGTATGTGAGGTCAGATTTGAACCCAGAACCTCTGGTCTCTGGGCCTGGCTTTCAATTTACTGAGCCACTCAGCTGCTCACCTGCTTCCCATTTTGTAAACCAATTTCGAGGATTTGAAGTTAAATTGTTGGTCTATAGTTTTTACACTACATTCTTTACCTTTTCCTTTTTTTTTTTTTTAAGGTCAGGACATTTGCTCTTTTCCAGGCAACTGTGGCAACTATTGTGTTTTCTGTGACTTTTTAAAGATCATTGACAATAGTTCAGGAATCACAGGTGACAATTATTTTCTCACCTTGGACCTGGTGACTTTTATTCATCAAGGATGACATATGCTGTGTTTGTGGGAACCTCATTTCTTGCTTGGACAACAACTGTGGTGTGGGAGAAATTGTGATTAAGGTGGGGAATAATCCATTCTTTGGTTTGCTCGCATGCTTAATACCATGAAGAAATAACATGATCAGAATTTCTCACTATTTATACAAGATTATACATTTCTGGGTAAAATTATACCTAAAACCATATTGCCTTCTGGATAAGCAAAAAGTTCTCTTTTTAAGTCATTTTCTAAGCTGTCAATTACCATAATGGGAATCTGTAATGATCTGTTGAATACATATGAAGAAAATATTGGTTCCTTTCAGTTGATACTAATAAACTAAAAATACTTTTATTCATATGCTTTCTCTAAATTCATTGCACTCAGCAATCCTGAAGTAATTGATTGGCAGAAACTTCCTTTTTTATTAATATTTTATTTTTTCTCCTATTACATGTAAAAACATTTAAAAATTCTTTTTTTTAAAATTTTTTAAACCCTTAACTTCTGTGTATTGACTTATAGGTGGAAGATTGGTAAGGGTAGGTAATGGGGGTCAAGTGACTTGCCAGGGTCACACAGCTGGGAAGTGTCTGAGGCCAGATTTGAACCTAGGACCTCCTGTCTCTAGGCCTGGCTCTCAATCCACTGAGCTACCCAGCTGCCCCCTCAGTGGAGTGAGAGTCAGGCCTAGAGACAGGAGGTCCTAGGTTCAAACCCGGCCTCAGCCACTTCCCAGCTGTGTGACCCTGGGCAAGTCACTTGACCCCCATTGCCCACCCTTACCAATCTTCCACCTATGAGACAATACACTGAAGTACAAGGGTTAAAAAAAAAAAAAGTTTTGAGAGTCAAATTCTCTCCCTTCTTATGATCTTCCCTCCCTGCCCTCTCCTCTCCCTGAGACAATAAGCAATCTGATATGGATTTTGTATATGCAATCATGTAAAACATTTTTCCATATTAGTCATTTTGTGGAAGAGATCTCAAATAAAAAAAGAAGAAAATGAAATATAGTATGTTTCAGTCTGCATTTAGACTCCATCGGTTCTTTATCAGAGGGCAGAATATTTCTAATGTGCCTTCCTATTTTAAATGCTGAGTTGGTGGCAATAACTAGGTAGGCTATGTATTTGGGTCTTTGAAAAGCCTTATTAACTTATTGGTTAGATGACCACCAGACCAAGCACAAATGGCCTGTGGAAATATTCTGACTGGCTGGCCAGGCTGCAATTTAGTAAGCTGCTGGAAGCCTACCTGATGTCTGGGTTGAGGAGGAATTTTTTTTTTAACCTTAACTGGTGGCTTGCAGTATTTTTAGGGCTGCATTAAAACTAAGAAGCAGAGGGGAGCCTGCAGCAAGTTGAAACTAATTAAAAGGAGACATTAGTTAATTATAAGGTACCATGGTTTATTCAGGCAAGCACTTAGTCCTTCTTCAGGAAGAAAGAACAGCACAAGACCTTAGTTATTTATTGTTGATGATGCTACTTAAATTTTCATTAGCGAGTTCTCTCTCCTATGAGCTTCCCATGTCAAGTTTCCCAAGACCATAAGGATCTCATTTCTAGTTTGTGTAAGTACAAGATTCCTTTTTGGGCTTCTCAAGAGCACCCTTGAAATAGCTTAACATCAGCAATTTTTGCTGGTGGGTGAAGGAAGTAGCAGCCTGGTATCTGGAAAAGATGCTTGTTTAGAATCAGAGGACTTGAGTTGGCACCATGCTTATGCCAGCTTATTCCCTGTGTGATTTCAGGCAGATCACTCATAGAGGACTTCTAGTTTTTTCCTTTTGGGGTAGGATCTTGAAGGTGGCTACCAGCTTCAAACCTATGATCTTATGAGTCAGTGCTATTGAAACATCTGTAAACATCAGTCTTTAGATGATGTTTTTATCACCTGTAGAAAATGAGAAAGTATGCTTCTTGGATAGGGACAGACTTCACTGTAGGCAAAGTAGATGGAGGTATACGTATAGGGGGTTGAAATGGTCTTCAGTGACTTCAAGACTCCAAAGTATTTCCCCCATTGGTCTGTTATAGTTTCCCCAAATTCCACCTTTTAAAAGTGGGTATAAAGGGATAACTACTGGGGAAACATAGCAAGAATAGAAGCACAAATCATTTCCCCCAGCTCCTGTGGACACACACTCCCTGGGGAGAGTGGGCTCCACCTTAAAGCAGTTTCTAGATGACATTCTTATATCTACATCTAGTTCACTTGTGAATGTGGCATAACTAATAGATGGATCAATGTTGTTCACTCACTCTTGGCTTCCTTTGATCTTTTATGATTGTTCAAGAAGGTTTCTGGATATTTCCTCCCTCACTGGTCTAAACTGTTAGCAAAATCTGTAATAGATTCCAAATCCTTGGCCTTTTGAAGCTCACAAGGTCTTTCAGTCCAGTCTGATACTCCTTCACTAAGAGCAAGAAAAGAGTCAAAGAAAAGAAGCCTATGTTCATAGCCACATGTGAACCTGTGAATAGAAATTAAATCTCATGACCTCTTTCCCCACCCAGAGACATAATCTTCCATTGATCTCAACCAAAGAAGAAAAAGGATCACTGTTCTCGAAATATTCACAATTAGATATTCTTAGGGGCTTTCTGGAAAATCTGTTTGTCTGGCTTTCCCCTCCAATGGACTGGTTATTCTATTACCTGGGAAGGGGAATAAGGTAGTTGACTAATACCAAGATATGACTAACAGTACCATCCAGGGCTAGCTACAAGGAAATGAGACATAGAACAATTATGTTTCAACTAAGGGGCAGGTTTAGAGGAAGTCAGCAAATAACAGCATGAAATGCTGCCCTCCCATGCCATGTTCCTTGTTGTAGTGGAGAACGTTGGGCAGTGAGTATCCAATTTTGTAAAGTGGGAGGTAAGACTGAGATTAGGTCCTGGCACTTGTAAGGGAAGACTCCTTTCCTCCTTTTTATGGTTGTGGGTGAGGATGGGGGTAGTTACAATATTTAGGACTCTCAGGAAATAGGCACAGGGTTATGTATGGGTCAAGGGATGGTTGAAAGGCAGCATAGATACTATGAGTATTAGAACATGGAAGGAGAGACAGTGGTACATGGGTATGTGTTTTGGGGATGTGCATTTTATTGTGACAAGGAAAGTGTAAAGCTGTGAGCCCAGAAAACTGGCATACTTGCATTATATTGTCTCCCCCAATTAGAATATGAACTCCTTGAAAGCAGGGATAGTCTTGCTTCTTCTATTATATATCCCACACTTAGCTAAGTGCTTAGCACATAATAAATGCTTATTCAGGTAAAAAACAAAAAAGGGAAATGACATGCATGTACAAAATATTTATAATAATTCTTTGTGGTTATGATTAGAAATGGAAGGGATGCCCATCAGTTGGAGAATGGCTGAGAAAGTTGTGGTATATGATTGTGATGAAATGCTATTGTGCTATAAAAATTGACAAGCAGGATACTCTCAGAAAAATCGGGAAAGACTTATATGAATTGATGCAAAGTGAAATACTCAGAACCAGGATAACATTGTCCATAGTAACAGCAATATTGTACAGTGATCAGTTGTGGGGGCAGCTAAGTGACTCAGTGGATAGAGAGCCAGGCCTGGAGACAGGAGGCCCTAGGTTCAAATCTAGCTTTAGACACTTCCTAGCTCTGTGACTGGACACTTTCATCCCAGTTACCTAGCTCTTACTGCTTTTCTGCCTTGGAACTGATAGTATTGATTCTAAGACCGAAGGTAAGGGTTAAAAAAAATGATCAACTGTTAAATGAATTAGCTATTCTCAGCCTTACAATGATCCAAGATAATCTCAGACTTATGATAAAAAATACATTCCACCTCCAGAGAAAAAGCTGGAGTCTGAATGCAGACCAAAGCACAGCTTTAAAATTTTATTTTTCTTGTTTATTTGTTTTAATCTATGTTTTCTTTTCCAACATTACTAATAGTGAAATATGTTTTACATGATGGCACATGTATAACCTATATCAAATTGCTTGCCATCTCAGGGAGGGGGAGGGAAGGGAGGAAAGGAATTTGGAACTTAAAATGTTCAAAATTGTTTTTGCGTGTAATTGGGAAAAATAAAATATTTTAAAAGGCCATTATATGAAAAATGCTCATTCACTTTCTTAGCTTTATTCCTTATCTTTATTATTTATAGATTTTATTTTATATATTTATATTTATAGTATATTTTATAAATGCTTTAATATAAATATAATTTTGTATATTATATATTGTTAGATGTTTTTATTATTCATTATCTTATATTTATTCATTATATCTAGTTTTATGCTTGGAGGTTAGGTATGTAAAAGGTATGTGCAAGGCTTGTGGCTCGATTTCTAGTAAGCAACCTTCCCAACCTCAGCATATACCAATTCAGGGACAGTGATAAGGACAATCCTAGTATAGTACATTTCATGGTAGCACAGTTTATCTGAACTCCATCAGTTCAGTCTAGTACAGTTAATCTGAATAGCTCACTTCCAGATTTGTTTCCTCTGGCAGGGGAGAGGGATCCTGGCGGTGGTACAGAGGACTGTTTGATCAAAGGTACTATTCCAGGAGGCAAGTGGCCTTACCATCAGAAAATGGGAGCCTTGCCACTGAGGGGAGATAGGAGGGAAGACAAGTTAGGAAACAAGAGAGAAGAATGTCACTGAAGGAGACCTTGGAGTGATGGCCTGAAGCTAGACAAAGAAACAAGGGTCTAAGGCACAGCACAGAGAGGAAACATACCTGTTTGGGGAGGTGTCTGGCACCTTGGAACATAGGCCTGATCCCCCTGCCCTATTTATGTCCCCGCTAAAGGCTGGGCAGTGCCTAGCTTCCTAATAGCTCTTTTATTGGTATGAGGGAAGTGTCTCCATCTCCCAGTCCCCTCATACAGATTTGGCTGCGTATCTGTTGAGCCTGAAGGAATAGTTTTAGCAGCTATGGATGCTCAAAACTACACTCATGACTTCGCAAGATGACGAGGTGTTGGTGATGCTCGCTGCTCTCACCATATTGACTGCTCTGCAGGAGCCAGTGATTATCTCCCTTTCTCTTTTTCAAGGGGAGCAGGAGAACCCCGTCACCTTTCTAGGCAGCAGTAAGTGCCAGGTTGTCATTAGCAGGGAGCCTTGCACATTTTCAGGTGATCAGATGAGATCACCACTGCTGTCTCTTAGAATATCATTTTAAGTGCCACTGAAGAGTTCTTAAACCTGGGGACCATCACCTTGATTTTTCTAATCTTATGATTGCTATTGTTTAGTTGTTTCCAGTCATGCTCTATTCTTCATGACCCCTTTTGGGGTTTTCTTGGCCACGATATTGGAATGGTTTACCATTTCCTTCTCCAATCCATTTTACAGCCTAGGAAAGTGAAGCAAACAGGGTTATGTGACTTGTTCATAGCTAGTAAGATTCAAACTCAGGAAGATGAGTTTTCCTAACTTCAGGCCCCATATTTTATCCTCTGTTCTATCTCGCTGCCCCATTCTGAACTTAATAAACCAACGAGCACCAAATAAACTAGCATTTCCCTATACATAGTAGAGCAGAAAAAGAGGATTATACCTGTGAGTTTCGGTGCCCTTTTAGTTCCCAGTTCCTTGCCATAACAAAAAAAATCTGCTATAAATATTTTGTTATTTGTGATTCTTTGTGAATTATTTAGGGAAGTCAGGAAGTTGGCAGAATGCTAGTCTATGTGGTAAGGGGAGTGGGAAAAGTTAGAAGCTGGCTTAGAGCTACGACTACTGGAATATAGAACAAAAACAGGTAGATTAGAAAGTGAGTATATATGATATGTGTTTCAAGCTGATAATGAGAATGGAGGCTGACAGCCTATCCTGTGGCGAGCTTTCTCTGTTTTTGGGGTGTGTGTCACTGTGGTTTAGTGGAATGATTGCTGAATTTTTCCTCTAAACTTGGAGCCTAGGGAACCTTAGTTCAGATCCAGACTGGAACTCTCTGTATGACCTTGGGAGAGTCACTTAACCACATGGGGTCCTATTATCTTCATCTACAAAATGAAGAAATTAAACTAGGTGACTTCTGAGACTTCTTCAAACTCTAGAGCCCTGCTCCTTTATGTGGGGTGTGTGGCCTGGTTTCTAGTGTCCCCTCCCTGAACCCCACACTACCACCTCCACTAGAATAGATCAGTGAGGATAAGACCTGTAAGGTCACCTTTTGGGTGAGTGGTTCACTTTATTTGAATTTTGGTTACAGCTGTGCTCACATCTGGGTTTCTGCTTCCTAAGCAGTTCTGCCTGGTTGGGGCTAGGGATTGGGGAAAAATACAGGAGAGGAGCACCAGACATTCTAGCAGTCAGGGAGTGTTCAGGGAGGTCATTTATTAGAGAAAGACAAATGGTGGGGCAACAAGGACTCTTTGTATAATATATGATTTTGCCAAGACCTAAGCTTGTCCTTGAAGATAACTGACCTCAAGGATATCTGAATAATTCCTGATAGCTTAATCCGAGCTCCCAGACTGGTTGAGTATCCCAGGCAAAGGTAATGCTAGCCGCTTTCTGGGTCCCTGCCCTTTGCTTGTTCTGCCAGAAAAAGAGGCATCTTCTAAAGTTTCAGTGTCTCATCGTGTCTTGAGGCAAATTGTGTCTTAACTTAGAATTATATCTAAGTAACATCAGCAAAAGGACTAGGCATCAACAGAGTCATTGTAGAATGGCAGATTGTTAGAGCTGGAATTACAACTTGCATTTACATAGTCAGTTAGACTAACTATAGACTCAGCATTTTAAAACTGACCGTTTCTAAGGCAAAGCCAACCCTCTCCTTCCTCATATAGATGAGGAAACATCATCAAACATCATGGGGCAGATCAGATGGCAATAGACTCTTGGTCAGAAAACCTTGTCAAGTAGGTTACTTAGAGGCTATGTGACTTTAGGTTTTTGTTTCCTCTCTGTAAAATGAAGGAGTTGGACTGAATAGCTTCTAGCTCTAATGTGGGATGATTCCAATGGCAGTGGAGCTGCTTTTTCTCCCACTTTTGGTCATCTTTCCTATGACCACATGTTTATATACATGTATATAGTATATAATATATATGTAAATATGTACCTAATATTATCTTTTTAAAATTGAATTGAATTTTTCTAAATTACATGTAGAAACAATTTTTTAACAATTGTTTTCTGACATTTCATGATTTAGATTCTCTCCCTTCCTCATTCTCTCTCTTCCTCAAGGTGGCAAATAGTCTGATGAAAGTTATGTCAGTGCTTTCACGTAATGCATATTTCCATATTCCCCATGTCATTGCGGAAGACACATATCACATCTATAATCAAAAACTCATAAAGGAAAAGTGAAGGATGGCTTGCTTTGATCTACAATCAAATTTCAACAGTTCCTTCTTTGGTTGTAGGTAGCATTTTATTTAAAAAAAATTTTTTTTTATTATGAGTCCCTTAGGGTTATCTTGGAACCTTGTTTTGCTGATCATAGTTGAATCATTGTACAATATTTTTGTTACTGTATACACTGTTCTCCTGGTTCTGCTCATTTCACTTTACATCAGTTAATAGAAGTCTTTCTGTTTTTCTGGAATCATCATGTTCATCATTTCTTATGGTGCAATAGTTTTCCATTATCACAATGTACCACAGCTTGTTCAGTCATTTCCCAATTGATGGCTATCCCCTTAGTTTCCAATTCTTTGCCACTACAAAAAAAGCTGCTAAAAATATTTTTGTACAAGTAGATTCCTTTCTCTTATTTCTGATCTCTTTGGGATATGGTCAGTAGTGGTATTGCTGGGTCAAAGGATATGAATAATTTTTATAGTCCTTTGAGTATGGTTCCAAGTTGCTTTCCAGAATGTTCCAATTTATGATATCCCCACCAACATTTATCATTTTCCTTTTTGGTCATATTAGCCACTCTGAGAGGTGTGAGGTATTATCTCAGAGTTATTTTAATTTGTATTTCTTGAATCAATAGTCATTTGGAGCATTTCCTCATGACTCTAGAAAATTTAAATTTCTTCATCTGAGAACTGCCTTTCTTTTGGCCATTTATCAATTATGGAATGCTTTGTAATGTTATAAATTTGTTTCCATTTTCTATATATTTGAGAAATTAAGCCTTTGCCAAAGATATGTACTATAAAATGTTGCTTCCCTTCTAGTTTTAGTTGCATTGGTTCTGTTTGTACAGGAACTTTTAAATTTAATGTAATAAAAATTATCCATTTTATTTTTCACAATGTTTTCTATGTCTTGTTTAGTCATTAAAATTTCCCTTATCCATGAGTCTAACAGGAAAACATGTCCATGTTCCCCTAATTTGTTTATACTATTCCCTTTCTTTCTAGAGCAAGTATCCATTTTGGCTTTATCTTGGTATATGGTGATGTTAGTCTATGCCTAGTTTCTGCCATATTGTTTTCCAGTTTTCCTAGCAGTTTTTGTCAAAAAGTGAGTTATTTCCCCCAAAATTTGGATCTTTGTGTTTATTGAACACTAGGTTACTATGGTCATTAACTATTGTGTGTTGATTTCTTAACCTATTCCCCTGATCCACTACTCTAGTTCTTAGCCAGTACCAGATTGCTTTGATAATTATTGCTTTACAGTTTGAGAACCATCATGAGTAGGCCTCCATCCTTCATGGTTCTTGACATTTTGTTCTTCCAGATGGTGTTATTATTTTTTCTGGTTCTAGGAAATAATTTTTGCATAGTTTAATTGGTATGGCACTGAGTAGGTAAATTAATTTAGTTAGGATTGTCAATTTTATTATGTTGTCTCAGCATATCCATGAGCAATTAATATTTTTCCAATTGTTTAGGTTTGACTTTATTGGTGTGAAAAGTGTTTTGTAATTGTATTCATATAGTTGTTGGGTTTGTATTAAGTGTACTCTTACATATTTTATATTGTCTATAGTTATTTTAAGTGGAATTTCCTTTTCTCTTGCTATTTAAACTTTGTTGATGGTAAATAGAAATGCTGATAATTTATGTGGGTTTATTTTATATCCTGCAACTTTGCTAAAATTGTTATTGTTTCTGGTTTTTTTTTTTTTTTTGGTTGATTCGGTGAGGTTCTTTGTGTATACCACCTGATATCAAAATTGATAGTTTTGTTTCCTCAGTGCTTATTTGAATTCCTTCAACTTCTTTTTTCTGTTCTTATTGCTATACCTGGCATTTCTAGCATAATATTAAATAGTAGTGGTGATAATGGGCATCTTTGCTTCACTCCTGATCTTATTGGGAAGGATTCTAGTTTACCCCCATTGCAGATGATGCTTGCTGATGGTTTAAATATATACTGTTTATTATTTTTAGGAATGGCCCTTCTATTCCAACATTCTTTAATGTTTTTATAAAGAATGGATTTTGTATTTTGTCAAAGGCCTTTTCTGTATCTATTGAGGTAATCGTATGTTTTCTGTTGGTTTTGTCATTGATCTGGCCAATTTTGTTGATAGTTTCCCTAATATTGAACCATTCCTGGATTCCTAATATAAACTCACCTAGGTCATGGTGTATGATCCTTGTGATATAATGCTGTAATCTCTTTGCTAGTATTTTATTTAATACATCAATATTCATTAGGGAAATTGGCCCATTGTTTTCTTTCTCTGTTTTTTGCTATTAAAATCAAATTTGCATCATAAAAATAATTTAGAAGAATTCTTTCATCTTCCATTTTTCCAAATAGTTTATTAGTATTAGTATTAGAGTTAACTGCTTTTCAAATGTTAGAATTCACTTGTGAGTCCATCTGGCCTTGGACCTTTTAAAATTTTTTTAAAAAAATTAATTAATTTTTTTTAGAATATTTTTTCATGGTTAAATGACTCATGTTCTCTCCCTCCCCTCTTCCTTCCTCCTTCCTAGAGCTGACAAGCAATTCCACTGGATTATGTATGTATTATTATTCAATACCCATGTCCATATTATTTATAATAAAGTAATCTTTTAAAACCAAAACCCTAGAGCAGGGGTCGGCAACCTTTTTGGCCGCGAGAGCCATAAACGCCACATTTTTTAAAATGTAATTTCATGAGAGCCGTACAGTGCTCACAGTGCGGCTCCTGTAACAGTGCCTGAAAAAAAATTGACTTTATGGTTCCTGCAGAAAGAGCCATACGTTGCTGACCCCTGCCCTAGAGCCTTTTTCTTAGGGAGTTCTTTGATGGTTTGTTCAATTTCTTTTTCTGTGATTGGATTGTCTAAGTATTCTATTTCCACTTTTGTTAATCTAGGGAGTTTATATTTTTGTAAATATTCATCTGTTTCCCTTAGATTGTCAGATTTATTGACATGTAGTTGGGCAAAATAATTCTTAATAATTGTTTTAATTTCTTAATTGGTTGTGATTTCACTTTTCTTATTTTTGTGATTCTTGGTCATAGGCCTTGATCCTTTGTCTTCCAGAATATCATATTGCATACCCTCTGGTCCTTTAATATAGAAGTTGACAGGTCTTGTGTAATTCTGATTATAGCTCCATGATATTTGAATTGTTCCTCTGTTCTTGGTCTGGGAGTTTTGGATATTTGGTTGTGGGATATTTGGTATAAGGGTCTCTTTCAGAAGGTGACTGGTGGATTCTTTCAATTTCTATTTTCCCTTCTTGCTTGAGCATATCAGGACATTTTTCCCTGATAATTTCTTGGTTTTTTTGTTTGTTTGTTTGTTTGTATATCATAGTTTTCAGGTATTTGCTACTATTCTTAGATTGTTTCTCCTTGATCTACCTTCTAGGTCAGTTGTTTTTCCAGTAAAGTATTTCAGATTTTCTTCTTTTTTTCTTCATTCTTTTGATTTTCTCTTATTTTTCCTGATGCCTTATGGAGTCATTAGCTTCTATTTGCTCAATAATAATTTTAGGAGTTATTTTATTCCTGGACATTTTATGTTTCCTTTTCCATTTGACCCATCATAGCCCTTAGAGATTTATTTTCTTCAGTGTTTTGAGTTGGTTTTTTTTTTTTTGCCTCCCTTTCCATTTGGATTATTTTAATTTCCAAGATGTTGAATCTTTCTATAATTTATTTTATTATCTGATTTTAAAACTTCTTTTCATATTCTTCAAATAGGTCTTTTGGGGCCTGGCATCATTTCTCACTTTCCTTTGAGATTTTAGATGTTTCTTTTTTGCTATTGTTGTCCTCTTTTGAGTTTATATTTTGATCTTCCCTGTCACTAAAGTAACCATCTAAGGTTTTGCTCATTTTTATAATTATTATTTTTCCCCCTCTTGTTATCTTGTCTATCTGTTGAGGTTCTCTTCTGCTTCAGCTTGCAATGCTTGGGGTAGGACTAGCTATCTTTGGATCCTTCAGTGTGCACTTCTAGGGGATGGGCCAACTGGCTTCCAGTGGGGAGACTTGTAGCATTTTTTCCTACCTAGATTCTCCTCCCCCTGCTTTCAGTTTTCCTATCATCTCCTGTGTTGGGCTGCTCTTCCACTCTGCCATCTTGCTGCCTCAAGCTGTTTGGCAATGCTGCTCCTGATTGCTATTTCTCAGGATGATTGGGATGGCCATCACCTGTCGCCGGCAACCTCGACTCTCCCACCCCACCAGTTTTGTTGCCTCAGGTTGAGTGTAGGGCTTCTCCCAGCTTTCTGTAGGATTGGTCTTCGGGCTGTTCCTTGTCTGCTGTTTTGTTGCCTCAGGCCACTTGGCAGCAAGTAGGGTTGCACCAGTTGGACTACTTTCCCCAGTCAACCCTAATGAGACATGCTCTTCTGGCTTTCCTTTGTTTTGAGGGGCTTTATTTTCTATTTTTGTGTATTTTGAGGATATTGGAGAGTAAGCATCCCTTACTCCAACATCTTAACTCCCAGCTTGTATCTCTGTCCCACTCATTTAAAAAAATTTAATTCTATGACCCATAAGGGCCAGTTACAGGCTGTATATATGACAAGTTACAGAGCACGTAAGTTATTTTTGTGTGGATGGCTAAGTTGCAAATATTCCAAAGGCAGGGTCATTATCTCGTTCCTTGAGGCTGTCCTGAAATTTGCATCATAAACTTACTTGATTTCAAAGGAAGTTAAAATGTAGCCCTGGATACTTTTAGGTACACTTTCTTAGAAGAGTACAGTGTTTACTTATTTGAAAACATTTGGACAACATGAACTATGGAGTATATGTAATTGTAGCAATATTTTTTGCTATCACATCGTGTAACACCAATAAGTTCAACAAATTAAAGGACTAATTTTTTTATTGTAAATACATCATAATGTATTCAAATTATACATGGATTTCATAATAAATATATGTAATCTTTTTTTTTCAACTCTAATTGGCTTTTAGGATAATCCTAAAATGTCAGAATTTAAGTTTTTCTTTGTAAGTTATATACCATTCTCCTAGAACATATATATTTTAAATGAGTTCTAAAGACAAGTACATCCTTACCACATTTATTATGTGATACTCACCACAGAGATGAACTAAGAATTACTGAAGTCATATGTATATATGACTAATTATTATTGATGTTATTAAAATGAATCTTTTCAAATGACTGGACTTAATCTTTTGGGGCTTTGAGAATGTGTGATTAGCAAATAGAGGAGGCTCTCAATTATTCATGCTAATGAAATTAAATAGTCCTGTGGATAATATAAAAAGCAATCAAAAGACCATTTGTGTTGTTTGGCTTTTGAATGAATTTTAGTATTTATATTTTAATATTCCTGGCCATTTTAAGAATTCACCCAAATTTAAAATAATGAAGCAGTAATTTGGAGACTTGATGGATAACACAGTAATGCAAAGCTTTGTTTCAAGACGAAGGTAAAGGTTTTTTAAAAAGCATATGGTTCATATTTTTTCCTTGAGAGCTTATTTAAATATTTATCTGTACATCCCTACCAAAAGCACAAGTCTGGCCATATCATTCTCCAGCTCAAGAATCATCTGTGGCTCCCTACTGTCTCTAGGGTAAAACAAACTATTCTACTCAATATTTAAAACTCTTCGAAATATGGCTCCAATTGATCTCTCTAAACTGATTTCATATTATTTTCCCCAACACCCTTTACATTCTAGCTAAACAAGATTAATCGCCATAGGTGAAATTATATGTCTTCCATCTCTATTCTTTTGGAAAAACTGGAACCTTCCTGCTTATTTCAATTTCTTGGAATTCTTGGTTCTCTTCAAAGCTCAATTCAAATGCACCTCCTCCATAAGCTCTATCCTGACCCTCCCTTTTCCCCCAACTGCTAATATTTTCTTTATCCCAAAATTACTTTGTATATGTTTTGTGTTTTTCTGTTTTTGTAGTGCTTATGTCCCTCCAGTAAAATAAAATCTTTTAAAGACCAGGGATTTATAACTTCAGTTCCTAGCATAGCACTAAACATAAAGGGAGTATCAAAATATTTATTAAGACACCTAGGTTGCACAGTAGAAAGAGTATAGGGCTTGGAGTCAGGTCCAATCTTAGCCACTTAATAGCTGTTTTACCCTGGACAAGTCACTTAATCTCTGCTTCAGTTTCATCAACTGTAAATCAGAATAGCATCTACTATCCCAGAGTTACTGTGAGGATCAAATGAGATAATATTTGTAAAGCACTGAGCATAGTGCCTAGCACATAGTAAGTGTTTAATCAATCAATGCCTGTTCCCTTCCCTTACTAAAATGGAAAGCACTGACAAGGTTAACTCTTTCTCTTTTAATTTACCCCACATTTGGTCTTCTTTAAAGATGGAAAAGAAGCCCATAAACTTCAGCTAAGGAGTTTTAGGGAGGTTTTTTATACCGGCACAATCACCTACCCAGGTTATGCTCCATATGTATGGAACTCCAGTAACATGAGGCATCCTCCAGTTTGATATCAGAGCCTTGGAGTCCCTCCGTCACCCATACATAGATATACATCACACTACACACTCACCCCTTTGCCCAGCAGCCCAATGGGAGCACTTCTTCCCTCCCCTGTCTGGGGTAAGGTTGGGGCTCACATGCGGCATGAGGGTTGCAGTTTGGGCACTGGGTCCTAAAGGGTTCACCATCACTAGTATAGGTTATACATGTGCTATCATGCAATACATATTTCCATATTTATCATGTTGTGAAAGAAGACACATATCTCACATAAAAGAAAAAACTCATGAAGCAAATAAAGTGGAAAATGATATGCTTTAATCCTCATTCAAACAATCAATTCCTCTATGAAGCCAGGATTTTCTATCATGACTCCCTTGGAGTTGTCTTGGATCCTTAAGTAGTTGATAATAGTTAAGTCATTCACAGTTGATTATTGTACAATATCTCTGAGTCAATTATTGCAAATTTTTGCAAAAACACTTCTTGTCGATTTAATGCTTTCTCAGTCAGCCCCACTTCTAACTCTTCTATTTCTTCTATTCCTTTCTGCCTCTTCCCTTTGTTGGGTTCATTAACAGCTGGAACCTTGGCTATAAACCTAGGACATACTGTGTAAGAAAGATGGTGAATTCTCAGATTAGAACATTTTTGCATCTTCTGTAATTTATTCTTTCAGAATCTATCCAGCAAACAAAGCCACGTGGGTATTCATTGTTCAAAAGAGCTTTTTTTTCCCTTTTATTTTTGGTGCAAATGTTCTCACTTTGACTCAAGAGCAGGAATGTCAGTATCTTAAGAGGGAAAAAATGAATATGATGGATTCATAAGCTGTACTTTTTAACTCTGGCCTTCCAGATTTCTAAAGAATGTGATTAAGAATAGAACAAATTCATTGTTTCTTTTGCCTTGTAACTTTTGAACCACCTGTCATAGGGTTGATGTAAGAAATACAAGGAAATGCCACTTTTCACTGTGGGTAGTAAACTGATAGAACTCAATACCCTAAATGGTGCTCTAGGCTGTGAATTATACAAACACCTTCACAATGGGCTTATTTTAGAAGTTCTTAACTTTTTTTTCTTGGTGTGTTATAAACTCTTTTGGCAATCTGATGAAGTCTTTCAACCCCTTCTGAGAATAATGTTTTTAAATGCATTAAAATAAAATACAAAGGATTATAAAGTCAACCAATTTTAATTGAAATAGTTATAAAATATTTATTAAAAACACCTTTAGAAACTCTGTGTTAATCCCCAGTTTAGATAAATTAATTTTTTACAAAAATACATTTATTAAGGACCTACTATGAGTCAGGCATTACACTAAACATTTTTACATATGTTGTTGTTTAGTTGTTTTTAGTTGTGTCTGACCCTTTGTGAACCATTTTGGTATTTTCATAGCAAAGATACTGGAGTGGTTTGACATTTACTTCTCCAATTCATTTTGCAGATGAGGAAACTCAGACGAACAGGGTTAAGTGACTTACCTAGGGTCACATAATAAGTGTTTGAGATTAAATTTGAATTCAGGTCTTCCTGGCTATAGGCATGGCACTCTATCCAGTGTACCACCTAGTTACCCTTGACAAGTATTACCTCATATGAATTGAAGCAGACATAGGTGAAGTGACTTGCCTAGGGTCACATAGCCATTGACTAAATTCATATTTGAACTCAGTTCTTCTTGATTCTGGGTCTGGTGCTCTATCAAATGTACCACCTTGCTACCTCTACTTGTATTATGAGTTATTGGGGGTAATTTAAGGGATTTGGGGGAGTTTGTGTTTGCCCCTACTATTTAAGATGAGGATGATACCCTTCCACAAATCCCTTGGTACTACCATCAAAGAAATATTATTAGACTGAGCTTAATCTTGTAAGGTAGGATTTAGAGCTGTCCTAGAACAAATATATTCCCTCAGTACAAAGTAGCCTTCATTTTTTTTTCAAACCCTTATCTTCTGTCTTAGAAACAATACTAAGTAGTGATAGATAAGTGGCTCAATGGATTGAGAGTCAGGCTTAGAGACAAGAGGTACAGGGTTCAAATCTGGGCTCAGATACTTTCTAGCTAGGTGACCCTGGACAAATCACTTAACCCCCATAACTTGTCTAACCCTTACTACTCTTCTGCCTTGGAAGCAATAAAGAGTATTAATTCTAAGAGGAAAGGTTTTTTAAAAAAAAATCTATTCTAAGTATCACTTCTAAGGCAAAAGAGCAGTGAGAGCTTAGGCAGTTGGGTTAAGTGATTTGTCTAGGGTCACACAACTAGGAAGTATCTGCCTACTGTGTATTCTTGGTGGGGTGGTAGATATATCAGGAGTGACTCGGGATGGTAGGGGCCATGGAGAAGACCTATGGAAAGTTCTGTCTGATACAGAGCATCCTTCAACTTGATTCCTCAAAGCCATCCAGAAATGAATTTCCTTCGGACTCCGTAGGGCAAGCCTGGACATGGCTAGTTTCCTCTGAAGGAAGCCAAATTGCCATATGTGGTCTCTAACCAGGCTTCCTTTTAATATTTGGGGTTTGTTTGTTTTTGTTTGTAGAGGAAAAGAAAACATCCCACCTTCTCCTTCCTATGTGCTAACCATTTCCTAGCCTTTCCTGAAATCCTGTGGGATTCCTGTTCTCCTCAAGCAGCTTAATCCAACCAGCAGGAAGAGATGGGGGGTAGGAGAGAAATATCCACCTTCTCTTGATGAACTGAAACACGTTCTAATGACATGAGAGGTATTATAAGATCTCAACTGAATGGATTTTAGGGTTGGCAGCCTTTAATAGGCCATTCAGAAATCAGGAAATGCCTGCAATTTTAAAGCTCCCTACTTGTCATTCTTGTCTATATTTCTTTTGGTTGTTTTTCTCCTCTCCACCTCATTTGTCTCCATGAAACTTTTGTCTTTGCTTATTAAGAATATTTTCTACAGCACTCCCAGCTGGGGTAGCTGAGGCCCTGAACTCAGTTTCCTGTGATGAGACAGCATGACAGCTCAGAAATCCAGCCAGGAAGTGGATATGTGATTTTCCAAGAAAATAATTAAAATTTGAACTGACCTTTCATTCTGGAGCTAGGTGGCCTCTGAACTCCCTTCTTCTTCTAAGAATCTAGGAGTCTGTGGTTCTTGTCAGGAGCGAATAAGATGATGGACACAGAAGCACTTGAGAGACTATGAAACATCATAGAAAGGGGAGCAGCTGTTAGTATCCTTTTTATTATTCCACACCTTCACTGAGGATGACTCCAGGGTGACGATAGGGGACCTCCTGCATAGGTTACTTTAGGAGATGATTTCATCTCCTGTTTTGACTTGGGTCCAGATACCTCTAAGTTCATAGCAAACAGATGCACAACTAGGGTGAAATAGGATCTTGGGCTGAAACAGCCCTTGAGTCATACCCTTTGCTCCTTATGTGCATGCTAAATGGTTCACTGATTTTTACAGGAAACTTACTACCTCACTTCTTCCAGAATACTTATGCTGAGAATACAAGGTATTCAGGGCCCCTGGACATACTGGACCTTGTGTAAGCCTTTCCCAGGACGTGTGCCTTGCCTGTTTGCATGGTTAAACTGGGAACCTACTCATACTGGGGCATTGTCCAATTTGTTTCTGTGGCACCCAACATCTAGTGCTCAGCAGAGGTTTAAAAATAGAGCGTTGTCCTTCCCTTTTCTCCTTTTCTTCTGTCTCCTCCAAAAGACAGGCCCCAAGAGGAGACTAAATGTTTTCCACTGGAAAATCATAATCCAGATATGATGGACTAGATTTTGCCAGCAAATATATTTTGGTAAGTTATCGCTGTCTAGTTGAAACAGCTCTGGGGAAAGAATGAAGGTCATAGTCCTGGCTTTTCTGCTAAACTTTGATGTTATTAACTTCCTCTGCTTTAGTTTCTTCATCTAGAAATGAAGACAATAATATCTACCTTGATATTCAGAAAGGCAGCTGTGTGGTATAGTGAATAGAACACTAGGCTTGGAGTCAAGAAGACCTGAATTCAAATCCAATCTTCGACACTGGTTGTTTGACCCTGGATAAATCACTTAACCCTGTTTGCCTCAGTTTCCTCATCTATAAAATGATCTGAAGAATGGCAAACCATTCCAGTATCTTTGCCAATAAAACCCCAAATAGGGTTATGGAGAATTGGATGGGACTGAACAACAACAAACAGCTTCTCTTCCTTTCAAGATATACATGGCCTGGCTTCCTGGTGGTGACAACAGTTTGTGACTTGGGCTCATCCTCCTCCTCTATTTTGGCATTAACCTTTGCCAGCTCACATTAAAGACTTGCAATACATCCTGCTTGGCTTCTTTTTTCTTAAAAAAGAAGCTACTTTTCTCCTGGGCAATTTCCTAGTTTAGCCTTTCTCTTCCTAAGACTCTCCTCTGACTTTGACATTCTTAGGCAATTAGATTCTCTTGGAATCACCTTTGACTTCTCCCCTCCCTTGCTCCTACATACACTTATTAAGTCCTGTCAATTCTATATTCACCTTCTATCTCCCACATCTCTATTCCCATTGCTACATCAAGCGCTCATTATCTCTCACCGGAACTATTGTTCTTGCCTCCTAATTACTATAGTTTTCTTTTTTGAAACCTTAATTCTGTCTTGGGTCTTAGAATTAATACCATGTATTGATTCTAAGGCAGAAGAGCAGTAAGGCAGTAACCCCTAGGCAATAGGGGTTAAATTACTAGCTCAAGGTCATGTAGGGAAGAGTCTGAGATCAGATTTGAATCTGGGACCTCCCAGGGCTCTCAATCCACTAAGCCACCTAACTGGTCCCCTCCTAATTACTTTCAATCTCTTTTCCTGTTGCTCATCCTATCCTTAGCTTAGTTAAACTTTTTGTGGTAGGATCAATAGCCAACCTCTTTCCCCATGCAAGTTAGGCCAATTTTTCCTTAAAGGGTTTTGACACATTTCTCAAGAACTGATTAGCTCAGGGGACTGCTGACATTCCTTCTTTCTTCATTGTCTGAGTATATGGCAACCACAGGGAAATTGAGGAGGTTCTCAGATGCTTAGCTGGTGAACCTGGCTTCAATGAGAGCTTTGCTCATCTAAATCAACTCGAGGCTGTTATCAATGACTGTTCTCATTGATTATCCTTCTGTTCTTTCTCCTCAAACCCTCCTTCCTTCTGAATGTTCCTTATTGTTCAAGGTGCCACTATTCTCCTAGTCACCCAGGCTGTCAACCTAGGTGCACTCTTGGCTCTTCTCTCTCTTTCACCCAGCCCCATGTCCAGTGTATTTCGAAGTCCTGTTGATTTTACCTTTGTAGCATCTCTCATATATGTCCCCCTCTTCTATGGTGTTGACACCACCCATCGCTTCATGCCTGAACTACTGCAATAACATGCTGGTTAGTTTTTCTGCTATAAGCCTTTCCCCATTTCAGCCCATCTTCTACTCAGCTGTCAAATTCTTAAAGCTCAGATCTGACCATGTAAACCCACCTATTCAATAAACTCCAGTGATTCCTTGCCAATCACTCTTTGATCCTGAGGATCAAATATAAAATCTTTTATTCAAAGCCCTTAATGACCCCCATTCCCTCCTACCTTTCCAGTCTATTTATTTTCCCATTCCTAATGCAGTCCAATGACATTGGCCTCTTTACTTACTGTTTCTTGTACCAGATATTCCTTCTCCAGACTCTGGGTATTTTCCCTGGTTGTTCTTCATGACTGGACTTCCTTTCTTCCTTCTGGCTTCCCCAACTTCTTTAAGGCCCAGTTAAAATCCCACCTTCTACCGAAACCACTTTTTTTTTAATCTCTCTTCATGCTTTCCTTTATTAATTATCTCCAATCTATCCTATATATAATATAGAAACTTGTATCTCCTTTTATTCTAGTATTGAACATAAACGACCAGAAGAAGGTTTGAGACAGGTCCAGCACAGAACAATTCTCAAAGCATAGATATAATTATTAATAATTCTGAAGTACAGGACTGGATTTTCCCTATAGTATAATACCTAACATAGAATATAGCACAGAGTAGGTACTAAGAATTTATTTATTGAATTATACTGAATTGAATTATAACCATTAATATTACTTACTCATTCTGTTTGTCATGCTCGCATAATCATCCAATTCAGCATAAAACACACTCTAAATGTTAACATTCCAAGCATGCTTTGAATATTCTTCTCTGGTCTGTGCAATTGGAATATTTATTTCCATAATGCTGCCTTGCAAGAGATATATGTTGATGTTCTATCAAAGAAACATCTTGAGCAATCTGTGAATTACTAAGTTGAAGCAATCAGCATTAACTCCATAAAGCAAGCCCTGAATTGGAAGCCATCTCAGCTGTTCGTTATTTTTTGAGGTGGAGGGGCTGATCCCTTCCCCTTTCCCTCTTTCCAATAATAACACCCGGATGTACACTCCATATATTTGTGTTTGGCATTTTAAGATCTTGTCAGAAGTATGGTAGCTCAAAGTTTTTTGTTGTTATCTTCAGAATTTAAGTAACTAATTGGGTTGGCATTATCTGATAGCTTTACTTAAGTTATCAGGGGAATGTACTTTGTATTTTGGGGAGTCACAGACTTAGAACTTGAAGGAATCTTAGAGGCAATCTGGTTGAAAACCATAATACTGTAGAGAAAAAAACAAGCTCAGAAAAGTGAAATGATTTGCCCAAGATCAGATTTGAACCCAAGACCATGGTTTGTTAGAGTATTTGCTGGGAAGTGTATATTGTGTGCCAAAACAATATTTTTTAAAAAAGGGAATAGACCATCTGTTAACTTCTACTGAAGGCAATAAATAATTTTAGACTAATTACAGGATTGGTGATTTTTGCAGTCTTTACCAGGATTGGAGTCTGCACTCTCCTCTTAGGTAGGAATTAACTTTTATTTCATTAAAGTCTTGGTTTTTACAAGGTGTGATGTTGTGACAGGGTTGGGGAAGGTCAGTGCTAATGGGGAAGGTGCTGTATACTGGAAAGGAGAATAATTTGGTGACAACTGGTAAATTGGCTCTCTTTCCTAGAAATGTGTCAGCAGTGGCTGGTCCCATAATCTACTTGGTGAGAGATCTCTAAGTTTCTAGAGGTTGACCTGATTTAGTCTCTTGCTGTGTTCTATCATGAATAAGAAGGTAAATACCTTGGACTTTCCTCCTATTAGATAGCTTAGTTCTACAGTAGGAACTCAATAAATAGCAATTACATGTATGAATGAATACATTTTAATTTCAAGAGTCATAGTATAAAAGTAGAGTGGTAACTGGGAAATTCCTCAATTTGGTCAGAAATTCCTCTCATCAATACTCCTTTATATTATGATTGCTATGAAATTGAAATGAATTTTATATTCTAATATTTAAGTCCTTGATCAAATTGAGAAATTCCCTAATTCCTCCCTTATAATAGGCTTTATAAATTGTTTTCAACTCCTTCATTTTATACACAAGGAAACTGAGGCCCCAAGAGATTAAATGATTTGTTCAAGGTCACATAATTAGGTTTTGGCAGAACCAGAACTGGATCTTCTGCTCTTTGCCACTGTCCAAATTGCTCTTTCAATTACTAGCATCCCTGACAATGCAAGTTGCTAATGAGAGAGGAAGGCATGGCCACAGTTACTGTGTAGAAATTGATCTTGTTGAGCAGTGAGTTGGACCAAAAGAATACAGTTGTTCTATAAGATACTTGCCCAACAACATGCCCAAAGATGGTTAGTCAACTTAGGGTGAAATTATGAAAAACATTTCCTAGCTTTAGCTTCCCATTTCTTGCATTCTTCTTCTACTATTACTTATGTAAGCTATTTACCATAATCAGGCAAATTTTTAGAGACTATGATGTCTGAAATCATATTAATTGCAAAATCTGTAAGATTTCTTCTCTATCACAATTCTGAGCTTTCCCTTCCTTTTCAAAATTTTATTTCTCCCTATTGTCATATATTATTTCATAATATTTTCTAACTAAAATGTTTTAAACTTTGACTCATCTATTTTACATTTATACTCTGAAATTAATGATTTGTTTGTATAATAAATCTCATTCTCTTGTTCCCTTTTCTCCCCTACTTTCTCTCTCTCTCTATTATGTATATGACATGTATGTATGTACATATCTCCACATTTACACATAGATATATTGATATTGATAAATGGTAGAGATAGATATAAAGATAGATAAATAGATAAGGAGACAGACAAAGATAGATAAATAGGTAGATAGAATGATGGGTTAGTAGGATGGATGGATGGATACATAGATAAAACTATGTCATTCTCCTCTCTAGCTTTTCCATCCTGATCTATTAGTTTCTTTCGGGCATCCTTGTCTTTCTTTGGTGTGGTACTGTTATAGCTAGGTTCCTTTCAAATGGTCGGCTTCCATTTTTTATATGTGAGAGGAAGCAAATGATTTCAATTCTTTTCCCAAGGTGAATTTCCCAACTCTAAATTAAATTCAAGAAATAGCATGCCAGAACTATTGGTAATAGTTAAAAATTTAATTAATCAAAGAACCTGATCTCAGGTTCCTCTTTAGTTTTGTTTGAGGATGAGCTGGAGGGAGAAGCATTAGGTGAAGGGAATTAGTCTTCTTTTATGAATATATAGAATACTGATAATAAAAGACACTTAAAAGGGAAACCATAAAACTCTCGGCTCTTTACTAATATGTCTGGAATATATTTCTAACTTTGAAGCTTACAGTCTGGATAGTGAGGGTCTGAACATAAGTAAGAACAATTATCAAGCCGTTTTCCTGCTTCATTTCCAGAAATTCTGAGTTCCTTCTTAATCTGAAAGATTCTGTGAATGCTGGCAATATCACTCCTTTGTAATTAAAAAAAAACAAACAACACAAATACTGGCACCAGACCTTTGGAAAAATAGCCAATTCTTTACCAACTTGGCTACTCACTTACCTTTACCACCCATGCTTTTGGGAGAAATGCAATCTGAATCTTGGGGCCAGAGGAGATAAGGAAAGGCAACTTTTAGCTCACCTTACCTAAATCTACAATGAATACCCCACCACAAATTTAAAAAAGGCTTCTTTGTGTCCTCTCTCATAATGGAGGGAAATCAGGCTAAGTATGCCGATTTTGATTTTAGATGTTATGCCTTTTTTTTTTCTTTCTTTTCTTCCTGGCAATTTATCAAAATTGGCTGTTCATTAAAAATAGTTTTCTAGCATAATTGGAAGGCAGTTACCAACTGTGTACCCAGTAAAATCCAGCTGGGATTAAGCCGCAGAAGGTCATTTTATTAGGAGAGAATGATTATTTTGCTTCATGAATTCTGTAAAATAGCTTGATTATATCACCAAACACAGGATGGGTATACCAGGAAGTCTGTGTTTGAAATCAAAGTTTCTTTAGATTATAATATCAAATCCTGGATGGTTTGAATTAGGCATGCCCAGGTACACACTCAAAGGATAATATAAATACCACACTATGGGCTCTTTAACAAACTCTGAATTTCTTGGACAGAGTATTCTTTGTCCTTGTTTTTTTATCTTCACTGCCCCATCAGCCACCTAGGTTCAGATGCTGGCTCAAGGTTGTAGCAGCAAAGATGAAGAAGCAATGCGGGAACAGCTAGACGACTCAGTGAATAAATCGCCACGTCTAGAAACAAGAAGTCCTGGGTTCATATCTGGCTTCAGACATTGCCTAGCTGTATGACCCTGGGCAAGTCACTTAACCCCCATTGCCTAGCCTTTACTGGTCTCCTGCCTTGGAACTGATACTTAGTATGGATTCTAAGACAGAAGATAAGGGTTTTTAAAAAAAGAAGCAATGAAGATATGAGTAGACACATGTGGTTTCCTTATGGGCTTTAAAAAAAGGAATGGGGAAGGGGGCAGCTAGGTCAAATCTGGCCTCAGATACTTCCTAGCTGTGTGACCCTGGGCAAGCCTCTTAACCCCCATTGCCTAGTTCTTACCACTCTTGGGTAAGAGTGTCTTGGGTGTCTTGGAACCAATATACAGTATTGATTCTAAAATGGAAAGTAAGGGTTACCCCCCCCCCCTCAAAAAAAAAGGGATGGGGAATCACTAGTCACACATGCAGATACTCAGATTCAAAGAAGGACACAGGTAAATTTTGTGAACTATTCATAGAATTGGAGAAAAATTCTGGGTGCCTCCTTGTGTGTGTATGTTTTTATAAACCCTTACTTTCTGACTTCCCCAGGGTCACACAGGTAGGAAATGTCTGAGGCTAGATTTGAACCTAGGACCTTCCATCTCTAGGCCTGGCTCTCAATCCACTGAGCCACCCATGTGCCCCCTTATGTGGTCTTTACAGACAATCCAAAGAGGAGATGGATACATGGATAGAGAGATGGAAATCCAATCAGGGAAAGAGCAAAGCATTTTGTAATCTCAACAAGAAAAAGGAGGAGAGGAACTGTAGACACCTCACTTTACTCAGACCTACAGAGAGTTTTATAAACCCACAAGTACTTTCTGTGACCCAAAAGCACCCTGGATAGGCAAAGAAAAGTTCCCAAAGGAGAGAAAGAATCCATAAACAAGGAACCTGGTGCACTTAGGAGCAATTTGAATTATCTGGTACTAATCACTTGTGTGGATTGTAGGGATTGGGAGTATAGGAGGGGGAGCTCCCCAGAAGGGGAGTGTTGCTTGATATCCTCCATAAAAACAGATAATTTCCCTTACTGCTGAAGGATTTGGGGATAAGCTTATTGTGTATTTTTTGAATTCAATTAAATAAAGTCTGGCCTTTGTCTATTGTCTTTATTAGCTCGAGTTCATGCTCGTAGAGCATATAAGCCAAATTTTGTTATGTGGGGAGACCTGAATGGGAAACAAAATAAATCACTGAGGTCATTGGGAAGGGTCCTCCAGACTGAATCTGATATCTCCTGTCAAGGGACAAGAATGGAGCGACCCTTGGCTCACAGTGGTTTTCCTTAACTTAAAGGAAAATGATGGAACTTCTTTGTGGTTCCTCCAGGCTGAATCGTTTCTGTCAAGGACCAGGGACAGATGAACACTTGGGTCTGTTGTGAGGAAGATTTTATTTAGTTATTAGCTTAGTATTAGTATTAGACCAGGTCACAGTGGTTTTTCTCATCTTAAAGGTAAACATGATGGAACCTCTTGGACTGTCTTACCTGTAAAACCACTTTTCAGAGAGATCCTTATCAAAACTTCAGCAACTAAACTTCCTTGGATGTGAACATGCCATATACTCAATTCTGTTTTTGTAATGGCAGCTCAAATTTCTATATAACACAGGAAATTTTCCAAAAACTACAATCCTGAGAGGCAAGAAGTGCAAATATTATCTCTGTTTTGACTGAGGAGGAAACGGTGGCTCAGAAAGATTGTGACTTGGGGCATTTGGGTGGCTCAGTAGATAGAGAGCCAAGCCTCCTGGGTTCAGATTTGATCTCAGATGATTCCTAGCTGTGTGACTTGCCCCCAGATCCCTAGCCCTTACCACATTTCTGCCTTGAAACCAATACATAATATTGATTCTAAGATGGAAGGTAAGGGTTAAAAAAAAAAAAAAAGATTGTGACTTGCCTAAGGGTTACAGGGTGGTGGAGCTAGTTAGGACTTGACTTTTTCTACCCAACTCCCACTTTGCTGCTGGTGAATCTCTAGGGAAGCTCCAGAGCATTATAAGGAGCTTACACTCTTATAGGGCCTTAAAAACCAACATCTTGGGTCTTAAGTATGGACTTTCTAAAATAGCCTTTGAATTTTCATCTGTCAGTAAGGGTTTTCCTTGGTGGTTTTGATCCAAGTTTTCCTTCCTGAAATGATTGCCATGACCAGAGCTAGTTCTGGGCTTCAGGGCTTCTGTGCAAACAGTGGGTTCACACTGCTGTGTATATTTAAAACCTCAAAGTTTCAGGGAATCCTGCAGAGTTTTCTTGACTTATAAAGCAAATGTTTTTCTTCTTGATTTGTGGACAGGCAGTGGGTCTTGCCTGGCCAGGGAATGTCCAGTGGGCTACAAAAATTGCTAGGATGTGGTGGGGAGCACCCAGGTTGGATAATGAATGGTCTTTGCAAGCTCAGTTCAGAACATATTTACATATATCTTATCTATCTATCTATCTATCTACCATCTATCTATCTATTTATTTTTAGTTAGTTCCAAAATGGCATAATCAGTTGGATGTTAACTCAATTAATTACCTTGTTGACTCATTGTTCTAGATATGCAAGTTTAGATCCATTTTGAAATGGTAAAATTGAAATATTGTTAAGAGCTACTATAATTTAAACTTTATCTTTTTTAGATAAGGAGTCTAGCTTTCCTGGGTGTTTTGCAGGCAGTCATAGGATCATAGCTTTAGAGTTTGAAGGGATTTTTAGAAGCCATCTAATCCACCTCCTTTCTTTCGCAGACAAAGAAATGAAGTTTAATGGAGGTTGTGACTTTCCCAAAGACACCCAAGTGGTAAACTTTAGAGATTGAATTTGAACTCAGATTCCCTGACTCTAGAACCAGTTGGCATTCATTCTCCTATATCAGATCTTGGGAACACATTTGGAAATATTTCCAAACAACAATCTGTGAGTGACATCATAATATCAGAAGGAATCCCAAATCATTAGGTCCAGTGTCCTGGATACAAGTAGGTAGAACTTTTGGATTTATTTTTCAACCAATCAACAAGTATTTATTTTTTATTCTTTTTTAACATTAACTTTTAAATTTTGAGTTCTAAATTCTTTCTTTTTAACCCCTCCTTCTCCCATTGAGAAAACAAAAAATGTGATACTCATTATACATGTGAAGTCATACCCAAAATATTTCCATATAACCATATTGCAAAAAAAAAAAAAAGGCAAGAAAAACTAAGTGAAAAAAATGTTCTTCAATCCACACTCAGAGCTCATCAGTTTTCTCTCTGGAGGTGGATGACATTTTTCTTCATGAGTCTTTGGGAATTGTCAGAGATCACTGTATTTATTGATCAGAGAAGGTAAGTCTTACATAGTTGATTCTCATTACATTATTAATGCTACAGTGTATAATGTTCTCCTGATTCCGCTGACTTCGCATCATTTCAAATAAATCTTTCCAGGTTTGTTCCCCAATTTGTGGACATCCCCTCAATTTCCAATTCTTTTCCACCACAAAAAGAATGTTATTTTTTCTATAAATAAGTCTTTCCCTTTTTCCTTTGATCTTTTAGGGAAATAGGCCTAGTAGTGGTATTATTGAATCAAAGGGTATACACAGTTTTATAGCCCTTTGAGCATAGTTTCAAATTGTTCTCCAGGATGGCTGGAGCAGTTCACAACTCTACCAATAGTGCATGTGTGTACCTATTTTTTAACATCTCCTTCAGCATTTATCATTTTCCTTATCTGTCATATTAGCCAACTTCTGGGGATTTTTAAAGTTCAGAGACAGATATTTAATTCATTTCAAAAAGTATTTCTATGCCAAATAGTGTGTGAATACTGGGTATTCAAAATAAAAAAAATGAATTGGTACCTTCCCTCAAGGTGTTTACATTCCATTAGGAAAAGCAACCTCTATACAAATAAATATAAAATATATGCAAAGTAACTTAATTTTGGAGAACAGAAGCTCTAGCAACTGAGAATGGGGGATAATAGGGAAGAATTGAGTTTATGAGGTAGCTCTTTAGCTGAACTTTGAATGTAGTTCCAAGGGGCAGAGATGGGGAAGGATTGCATTCCATGTGCCCAAGTAGAGAGGTCATTGGGCAGTATACTTTCCCTGTTGTGTTTAGAACAAGAGACACAGTGACACAATAGTTTCTTCATGAGAAAAATGCAGCAACCTTGAATCATGTCACAGAGAAATAATGGTGTAAAATTTAAAATTTAATATCAATAACGCTAACTCCAGGTTCTTATTTTTCCATAGAGTTTTATTAATAATTACTAAAGATAGAGAAAACAGATTAAAGCTTAATCTAACCAAAATGACCACCCTCCATTCCTCCCACATGTTCACACAGCATAAGTGCACAAATGGGATGCTGGGTAAGATGAGTGAGTCAGTGGAGTCTTGGGGAATAAATTCTATCTACACAATGGGAATACAAGTTTGTTTAAGTCTTTGGAGAAAGATACTTTGCAGGGGTACTATAAAAGTTATCTAAGTCTTAAACAGGATAATATTAATAGTTTTGATTTTTTTATTTAAAAATTATAAATACATAATCATCAAGAATCTGCCTTTTCTTTTTTCTATTGTAACTCCTCTCCCATAGAGAATGAAAGAAATAAAAGCCCTTTTACAAACATGGATAGTTGAACAAAACACATTTCTGCATTGATCATTTCCAAAAATCTGTCTTATTTATATTCTGAGTCTTTCACTCCTCTATCAGGAGATGGATAACCTGTTTCCTCATTAGTTTTTTTATTTTTTTATTTTTAAACCCTTAACTTCTGTGTATTGGCTCACAGGTGGAAGAGTGGTAAGGGTGGGCAATGGGGGTCAAGTGACTTGCCCAGGGTCACACAGCTGGGGCGTGACTGAGGCTGGCTTTGAACCTAGGACCTCCCATCTCTAGGCCTGACTCTCAATCCACTGAGCTACCCAGCTGCCCCCTCCTCATTAGTCTTCAGGAATCATGGTTCGTCATTTCATTGATCAGAGTTCCTAAATTTTTTTTTAATCTTTACTTTCTGTCTTAGAATCAGTATTGACTCTTAAGGCAGAAGAGGGATAAGGGCTAGGAAATGGGGGTTAAGTGACTTGTTTAAGGTCACACTACTAGTCTGAGACTAGATTTGAACTCAGGAGCTCCCATCTCTAGGCCTGGATCTCTGTCTATTGAGCCACCTAGCTGTCCCCATAGTACCTAATTCTTCCAAAGTTCCTTGACTTTACCATATTGTTGGCATTTTATAAATTGTTCCAAGGTTGTGTTTACTGCACTCTGCATCAATTCATACAAATCTTCCAGGGTTCCTTGAAATCATCCCCTTCATCGTTCCTCTTACAGCATAATAGTACTCTATCCCAATAGTACTGACGCCAAGCTCTGGAATGTTTCCCATCATCCTCATCAGTTTCTCCCTTGTAAAGGTGCCTTCTTTTTTGGGATGAGTCAAAGTCCACCAGTTTTACTTGATCAATTTCTTCAGTCTTCTCTACTTGTTTACCACAGATTCATCTCAAATAATCCATATGAACATTTGAGATGAAGAGGTCTCTAAATTTGTGTATCTCCTGTTTCTTTTGATTGACTGTGTTTTACATACCACAACTTGTGCAGTCATTCTCCAGCATTCCCATAGACTACCATTCTTTGCCACCTGAAAAAAAGAGCTGTAAATTTTTTTGTACATTAGAATTTGTTTTTCTTAGGACTAATTCTCCTCTTAATCTATCCTCTCTCAAATTCCCACCTTTACCCCTTTCCTTCTTGCTTGTTTCCCTGGTGAATAAAATATATTTCCGTATTCTGTTGTGTGTTTCTGTATAGATAGTAATGTGTTTATTATTCTCTTCTTTAACTCATTCTAGTGAGAGTGAAGACCAGGCTCCCCTGCCTCTTCTCTCTGTGTAGATTTTTACTTGTGTACTCTGATGATGTCCATCCTTTCCTTTCTCCCTCATTATATTCCTATTCCTCTTTCCATTCTTCTGTGACCCTGGATGATGATAGACTTCAAAAGGGACATATGCATCATCTTCTCTTTTTGAGCAGTTTATCTTTGTTTAGTACTTTAGTTCACTCGTTTCTTTTTTTAGTTTCTCTTACCTCCTGTGTTTCAACTTCAAAGGTTTTTTCACAGCTTTATGACCTTTTCATCAGGAATCCTTGGAGGTTCTTTATTTCATGAAAAATTTGTTTATTCCAACTCTGTAGGATTATACTCATATTTTTGTTTAAATTATTCTATATCATAAGGGAATATCAATATTCTCTTCCTTCTGGATTGCTGCAGTCCAAGCTGATGGTGATGGTGATGGCCACTAAATTCTGTGCAATTCTAACTATGACTCTTTAGTACTTGAATTCTTTCTTTCTGCCTGCTTACAGTATTTTTTCTTTGATCTTGATATGGCTCTGGATTTCAGTTATAATGTTCTAAGGAATTTTTATTTTGTGGTTTCTTTCTAGGAAGTGAGTAGTAGATTCTTTTTACTTCTACTTTGTCCTCTGGTTCTAAGAGGTCTGGGCACTTTAAAGATTTCTTGAAATTGGATATATAGGCCCAGATTTCATTAAGTTCAATAATTTTTTTTTTTTGGTAATCCTCACCTTCTGTTCTAGAACAACTCTAATACAGAAGAGTAAGGGCTAGGAAAATGGAGTTAAATGGTTTTCCCAGGGTCATACAGCTAGGAAGTGTCTGAGGTCAAATTCAAACCCAGGCTCTCCTGACTCCAGGTCTAGTTCTTGATCCACTGTGAGCCTGAGCTCAATGATTCTTCAAAATTTTCTCCTTGGTTTTTCCCCCAAATCAGTTGTTTTTGTTGTAAGATAGGCACCTTGCAACTTCCATTTTTAAAAGTCTTTTGATTAATATTAATTTTTCTTACTGCCTCATGTAATCATTGGCTTCTATTTGTTCCATTCAGATTTTCAGGGAGTTTCTTACTTACATAAGGTTTTGTAACTTTCTGTGTCAAATTATTAATTCTCTTTCCAATTCTTTCTTCCCATCAGGTTTTGGTCTAGTGCATTTTCTAGATCTGTTTGGAGGACTATGCATTGGAGAGAGCTCTCTGCTTTATGCTACTCTGACATCTTGGCTTTGCCTCTCCTATGGGTTTGTTTTTAATGTGATTCTTTCCTCTGTAGTAATGTGGGCAGGTAATAATAACATATTTATCTAGTGCTCTACAATTTAAAATGTTTTCACTTACTCTTTCCCATTTCATATATCCTCACAATTTTGGCACTACAGGATAGGCAATCTCCTTCCAGAAAGGTCTTTGCTGTCTAAATAGTTCAGTTGGTTGATTGGTCTTGTTCTTCATACTCAAAGAGAACCAAAATTATGTCATGTATAGTCAATGCACATATGTGTACAATGTTGTTGTTGTTTTGGATGGTGAATTCAGAACAAAGATTTAATTTCAGAGCTTAGAAATTATAAATGCTTGTGTACATTTACTCAATTAAGAATCAAACCTCAATCTAAGCCACTGCATATATACATTGAAACAAAAAGTTTAAGTCATGGGAAAAGATGTCCAGGGGCTTTTTTACCATAAGGAAATAATTAATGATGTTAAATTATCTTGTATACTGAACATCATAAATTGCAAAGTTAGCATTTTATTAACTTTAAAAATAAAGACTAAAACAATAAAAAATGATAGCTAGTGAATGTGTTAAGATGATGTAGTCCTTTACTCATTCATCACTGCCTAATACAAAAGCCAGTATTTCAATGAAGAGTGTTCATGGACTCTTCCCATTAGGAGATTTTACCACCTCTAGGATGATTCTCATCATCCTCATAAGTTTTGCCATTGTAATGGCACCTTCTTTCTTGAGATGAGTCAAAGTCCACCAGTTCTACCTGATCCATTTCTTCAGTCTACTTTTTTTCCTACTTGTTTACCTTAGGTTGGGCTCAAATAGTCTGTATGAACATTTGGATGGAGATTTTTCTAAATTTGTGTATCTCCTGTTGTTTTGAGCTACTACAATTCTGCTTTGCTCATAGAGCACAGCACCTTCTTTGATATGGCCATGCCATACTGGATGATCCTTTGCCAGTGTCTCCCATGTCTCCCAAACAATACCAAAGCTCTTCAGGGAGGCCTTGTAAAAAAAAAAAAAGAATGGAAAGTTTTAGATCCTTTGCTTCCCAAAGTTATGTGATCCCTTTATAACCCCTCTAGTGATGATAGTGGTCGTGACAGTAGTGATGGTGATGGTGGTGGGTCCAAGAAGCTTAGTGTTAAGAAAATCTTCTGGGGCAGCTGGGTAGCTCAGTGGATTGAGTCAGGCCTAGAGACGGGAGGTCCTAGGTTCAAATCCAGCCTCAAACACTTCCCCGCTGTGTGACCCTGGGCAAATCACTTGACCCCCATTGCCCACCCTTACCACCCTTCCACCTAGGAGCCAATACACAGAAGTTAAGGGTTTAAAAAGAAAAGAAAAGAAAATCTCTTGCCCTCTTTAAGAAGGACAGGTCTCTGAATTCTTGATTTTGTGGTTACCTTGAGGCTATCCCCTGGTCTGGTGCTCTCCTAGAAATCTTCCATTCCTTTAATGCTGGATTCTGCAATTGTACTGCCTAAGCAACTGAAATCTTCCCTTCTTTCTGTGGGAGGTTGAAATTAAGAAACATTTTCCTTTGTCCTGATGACTTGAGACCCTTTCTCTTCTGAGTTATTTCAACTTATCCAAATGGATTCCTTTCAAGCTCTAGCAATTTAAAACGAGTTTTTGTTTGGATGTAAAGTTTTGAAAATGCCATTTGATTGCCAATTACATCCAAAGAACTGATTATAGAACAACGAAAAGAGAAGGATGACTATTTATAGTAACATTGTTTAATCTGGCTGTGGGGCTATGTCTAATTTGTCCTCTGATTTTCTTATCTGAAAGCTTTTTAGGAGATGAGTGTGTTTACTGCAGTATACCTCATCACAAACTTTATAAGCTTGAGCAACAACCTGTAGGTCAGTATATCAAAGATGATTTGATTGAAGAAGTGTGGGCACTTCTTCCACTACTTAGATCTATCAGTTGACTGTGATTCAGACGGTTTAAGAGCTATTAACACAATACCTCCTGTGCCTAGCCCAGTGTACCTTGCACACTGTACCTGCTAAATAATTGTCAGAAGGAGCAGAGGAGAAATTGGAAGCCGTATCTCCTGACAAAATTATAATACTTTCCCCAACCCTGCTATGCCTTTTCAGAGCTTCACTTTAATTCATTTAACTTTTTAAAAATTTCCATGCCTGAACATTATTGATAAATTTTATTTTTATTGTCATGCAAACCACACTTCCATTTTGGTCATATGTTGTAAGCACAAACTTATATATAACCAAAACCCCCAAATAAAACCAAAAATACACTGAGGTGAGAGAGGACTCCAACAGTTCTTTCTCTGGAGGTGGCTAGCATTTCCCATTTTAAGTCTTTTAGGATTGTCCCAGATCAGTGCATTGCTGAGAGTAGCCAAGTTTTCACAGATAATCATCATCCAATATTGCTGTTATTGTGTACTACTTATTTTGCTCTGCATCAGTTCCTGCAGATTACTCCAGATTTTTTTGAAATCATCTTGCTAATGCATTTAACTTTTAACTGTATTTGAAAATCAGAAGTATTAATTGAAGATATAAGTTAAATTGTGAGAGCATCCTTCATATCTGGTGACCTGATTTTTTTTTCCTAGAAGAGGGTTGATGAGTAACATTGGTTGCCTTTGAGTTATGTCTCTTCCTTATCCCTACTTTCATCATCCCAGTGCTATTTCACAGAATGTCATCAATCTTGACCAGTTTGACCCTCTAAAATCCTTCATCTTGGATACCACCCACTATCATTGGCATAAGGAGAATTTGAATGATGCATTGGCAAAGATAGGATCACAAGATCATACATTTAGAGGTGGAAAAGAAGAGAGCCTGCCTACTCCAAATCCTTTAATTCACAGATGAGAAAACAGTCCCAGGGAAGTTAGGTGATGCATTCTAATGGGGAAAGTAACATGCAAAACGACTATGGACATACAAAGTATATATAGGATGAACTGAAGATAATCTTAGAGGAGAGATGTTAGCAGTTTGAGAGGTGGATTTGGGAGGTGGGATCTGGAAAGGTCTTTTACAGAAAGTAGGATTTGAGCTGAGTCTTAAAGAAAGAAAACTCCTTGAAGGAAGCAGCAACATGGCTCAGTGGAAAGAGCACTATTCCCAAAGTCAGGAAAAAGTGAATTGAAATCCATCCTTAGACACTTATTAGCTATGTGACGTTGGACAAGTCTCCTAACCTCTGTTTGCTTTAATTCATTGGGGAAGGAAGTGGCAAACCATTCCAGTATCTTTGCCAAGAAAATCCCATGCACATTATTGCCCTGCTATGGTCCATGAGGTCAGGAAGAATCAGATACAACTGAACAATTGATCAACGACAACATATTTGAAGGAAACTAGAGCAACTAGATGATGGAGAGAATGAAGGAGAGGGGAAGAGAGAACATGGGGAATATATTTGGTCTGACTAACTTGTGCCTATTGTGTTAGATTTTGTATTTTCTTTTGGTTTTTGAGCAATTCATCCTTGAGATAACATTTAATTTACATAGAGTTAAGAGGAATTACATCAAATGCACCAGAATAGTGACAATTAAGATGCCACCATGTTTTAGCTACCAATGGCAGCCTTCCAGGCTCTTTTGATTATTGCAGAACCTAGTACACAACACTTTTTGCATTCTTCCCTTTGATACATTATATTTGACTATAACCATTTGCATAATACTTTAGCTAGGGGGAATAGTTGAGATTGCAACCTAAATTGCAAGTGATTTATCTAGTCAGAACTAGAGATGAATAAAGTTCATTTCTTAGTTTAGGAATGGATTTTATTGTCTTATAAGTAGTCCAGGAGAAGAAGCAGCTGGGCAGCACAGTAGACAGAGCCAAGCCTGGGGTCAGGAAGACTCAACTTTATGGGTTCAAATCTAGCCTCAGGCACTTACTAGTTATGTGACCTTGGGCAAGTCACTTAACCCTGTTTGTCTCAATCTCCTCATCTGTCAAATGAACTGGAGAAGGAAATGGCAAACTGCTCCAGTATCTTTGCTAAGAAAACCCCAAATGGGGTTCCAAAGAGCTGGAGACTACTTAAAACAACAATCTAGTAGAAAGGGATAGGGAGGGGGCAGCTAGGTGGCCCAGTGTATAGAGAGCCAGTCCTGGGTCAAATCTGGCCTCAGACATTTCCTAGCTGTGTGACCCTGGGCAATTCACTTAACCCCAAATTGCCTAGCCCTTACCACTCTTCTGCCTCGAAACCAATACACAGTCTTGATTCTGAGATGGAAGGTAAGGGTTTTAAAAAAAATAAAAGAAGGAATAAGGACTGGGACACTTGATAGAGTGAAGAAATTTTATTTACTAATGCATCTTAGTACTTTCTCTTCAACTTCAAATGTTAAAAGAGCTATCTAGAATATTGACAGGTTAAGTGTCTTTTCCAAAGCTCACATTCCTTTGTGTAAAAGGTAAGATTTGAATCCATGTCCTTTTAGTCCCATGATCAACCCTCTCTCCTCTATGCCAGATTTCCCCTAAACCTGGAGAATAATTTTTTAACCCTTATTTTCTGTCTTGGAACCAATCCTAAATGTTGGTTCCAAGGCAGAAGAGCCATAAGGGCTGGCAATTGGGGTTAAGTGACCTGCTCTGGGTCATACAGCTAGAAGTGTGAAGAATAAATTTTTAAATTTAAAAATTCTCCTTATAAATGTAATTTTGTAGGGTACAAATACTGTACATGTAGAAGTGAGGGGGACTTATTGCCTCAGTTGTTTTCTGGCTAAATCTGCAGCATGAACATTCTGATTATGTTCTGGGGTTCCCTCCCCCCACTTTTTATCAGTAAAGACAGTAAAAGGAGTAAAATTGCTAATTTTGTAATTATTTCCTGTTAGTGCCAAGAATTTTTTTCTCTGTGTAGCTCTGTGTAGTTCATACTAGGAAGTTCCCTTTGTTATTATATTGCAAGGAAGGTCACCACAGTCACAACTGACCACGGGACCTCCTGTTAACATGATGTTTAGAACTGTAAGAAAGAATTTTATTTCAAGTCAGGTCTTGGAAAGTGACTTTATTAATTTATTTATTTAACATTGCGAAGAGAGGCTGTTCTGGGCTTATGTGAGTAGGTTCATAATAATCTTATTTTTTTTTTAAAACTCATACCTTCTATCTTAGAATCAATACTGTGTATCAGGTCTTAGGGAGAAGAATAGCAAGGGCTAGATGATTGGGGTTAGGTGACCTGCCCAGGGTCACATAGCTAGGAAATGTCTGAAGCCATATTTGAAACTGTTTCTAGGCTTGACTCTCAATCTACTGAGCCACTTAGCTGCCCTTGTTTGTGATAACTTTTGCACAATACTAGTTCGCACAATACTAGTTCACACAATACCGGTTTGACATGCATATTTGGGTTTTTAAATACAGGTATGTTTATTATTCATGCATGCATGGACCAATTGATTTAGTAAATATTTATGAAGATAATACAATCAAGGTTACTGGGGATGCAATTTAAAAAAATTCTCGATACCAGCCTTGCTCTCTTTTGCTGACTAGTGTGACTCGTTTGGACCTTTCTTGGCAAAGATATTGGAGTGGTTTGTCATTTCATTCTCTAGCTCCTTTATAGATGAGGAAAATGAAGCAGTGTTAAGTGACTCGCTGAGGGTCACACAGGTAGTAAGTGTCTCAGACTGGATTTGAACTCAGATCTTCCTGACTCTAGGCTAGCCTCCCTTATTCTCTAGAAGCATACATTCCATTAGAATATGCATTTCTCATTTTTATAGCACTTAATCTTCTCATAATAACAATATGAAAATCCAATTATATCCATGTTAAGATGAGGAGGCTGAGGTACAATGATGTGATGTTCCATGCAGCTTAAATGGTAGAGCTAGAATTTACACTCAGACCTCCTGAATGAAAAACAATTACTTTTTCTATTAATGGCACATGGGATTATAGACTCAGAGCTGGAAGGGGCTTTCCAAGATAGTCCCTGAATTTATCCAATTCACAACTGATGCTAAGAGAGTTTAACTGACTTGCTCAAATTATACAACTAGTAAATATTTAGGGGCAACATTAGAACTCACCTCCTTGGACTTCTTATCCACTAAATCACTCTGCCACCTTTGCTCCATTCAAGGGAAACAACAATTACCTGTTAAATCAGTCTATTATTTCTCACTATTGGTATCTGGAGTAGTGTGACTTCTATGTAAAGAAATAGACATTTTAGCTTCATTCAGCTCTTTCCTTTTTCTTTTTGATGATAAGAAATTACAATTTTTTTAAACCCTTAACTTCTGTGTATTGGCTCATAGGTGGAAGAGTGGTAAGGGTGGGCAATGGTGGTCAAGTGACTTGCCCAGGGTCACACAGCTGGGAAGTGTGGGAGGTCAGATTTGAACCTAGGACCTCCCGTCTCTAGGTCTCTCAATCCACTGAGCTACCCATCTGCCCCAAGAAATTACAATTTAAATGTCTGGAATTAAAATAAAAATTTCATTAGTATAATGTACATATTCTAGGGCATTTAGTTAGCATTTTCTGGTTCTCTGTCCCTGAGCTGTCTGAACTCTTTCAGGTTCCTTGACACTTTCTCCCAGTGCCCAAGCTACTTGGAAATTTGGGATTCAATTAAGGGATGCTTCCTTTTCTTACCAGTTCCTGAGCAAAGGTCACAAAACTGAATCTACAGAGCCTTGGTTGGCTTCCTAACAAGATCCGTGTGACCTTATGCTAAGTATTTAACCAGTGGGGACATTGGCTTCTTCACCTTGAAAATGATGTTGGACTGTCCATTGTCTGATGAGTCTTCCAGACTTAACCTGCCCTTGCTCTCTGTTCTTCTACCACACCTATCTCTCAGGCCAGTCCTCCTTCCTCATCCTTTTCTCTCCCCCAGCTGCACACATATAGAAACATTGTCCTTCAGTATTTGATGGTCACTAAGAACTTTTCCTCCAGTCAGCCACTGTGAGAGCAGTTTGCTTTGTGCCCCTTGGAGCAGTGCCTACTGCTGCTGTTTCGTTGGCAAGAACAGATAGATCCCTTCTCCAAAGGATCGTGTGCGTGTCTTCTCCCTTAGCAAATATATTCATTGTTTCTGTTGTATTTAACTGCAGAGGGATCAGAGAGAACCTTATACCGGAGCTGACATTTCTGAGCTCTCTTTCACAGCAGGTATTAGATCTAACAGTTTCAATTTAGTAGTAAATGAACCTAATAGGTCAACTGTATGGAAATCATTTCAGAAGGGATACAAAGATAGAGCTCTCTAGAATCTAAGGCTATGAAAGTCACACTAGATAGATAGTTGCCCAACTACAAGTCCACTAAGGGGAAGCTGCAGATATATTGGGTAGGTGATGGCTACTATATAGGAGAGGTAGCTACTTTTCTGATATAACTTTGCTTACCAAGCACTTCACAGTGGATAGAGAAGCAGCCAGGGAGCCAGGAAAACCAGAGTTCAAATCCAGCAGCCTTAGTCACTAGTTGTTTGACTGTGGGCAAATCACTTATCCTGGCTGCCTCAGTTTCCTCATCTGTAAAATGGGGATAATAGTACCCACCTGTGATAATAATAAATACCTGAGGATAATAATATGATCTGCTATGAGGATTGAATGAGATGTTTGTAAAGTGGCTGGTACATGCTAAGTATTATTAAATGTTAACTATTATTGTTATCACACAGAGGCATGGGTGTGTATCAGGTACTTCAAAACAAATGGATTCTTTTACTAGTTTAGTCCTTTGTTTGACTCTTCCTGATCTTTATTTGAGGGGTTTTCTTGGCAAAGATACTGTAGTGGTTGGCCATTTCTTTCACCAGCTCATTTTATAGATGAGGAAACTGAGGCAAACAGGGTCACACAGCTAGTAAGTTTCTGAGGCAAGATTTGAACTTAGGTCTTCCTTACTTCAGGAAGGGCACTCTAACCACTGTGTCACTCAGCTGCCCAAAAGCAAATGGATATTTGGTAATATACGATCACTTGAAAGAAGACAAAACGAGAGGTAGAAGGGTCATTGCTGCACATAGAGGCATCCTAATGAGACGGCCCTCAGAGGAGACGTCTTTATGGAAAACGGTTATAGCAGGAAGGCAGGTTTGGTTGGCTGGTGCCGCCTCAACACTGATAATAATAACTGATATTTGAATAACAGTCTCAGAGTTAATTGCAAGCGCTTAACCTGAGCCCTTGTATATACAAAGCACGTCCTGTTCTCTTGTGAAATAAAGTGTAAGAGAAGGAAACAATAGCGGCATATGGGAAAAGGAAAACAAAAGGCCAGGGGGTTGGGAGTGGGGTCAAGACGGAGAGGAAGGGGAGGAAACCTGCGAGAGGGAGCTGAGTTCAAGCTAGGTGTGTTAAAGGGAGAGCTGGGAGCCTTGAGAGTAAAGAGGAGAGGTTTCCCAGACTGGGCGAGACAAGTAGGCGCTAGAGGGCTATGGTTTAACAGGTGCCCCTTTCAGCCTTTCTTGTAATTTCTACCCCAGGGGAACCTATTGAAAGCTTGCCAGAAATGCTGGAAGAAGGAGCTTCGGAGTGCACAGCGGGTGCAAGGTTCTGACAGGGTTAAAACAGTCACCTGCAGTCGAAGTGAGACTCAGATGGGAAGTAGGAAGTGCTGCGCTGGAGCTTCCTGTATAAATAAATGCAGCTCTTCCCCCCCACCCGCCTCCCAGCCCCCCCAACCCAGACCCAGAGCTGCTGCTTGCTAGCCGCTTGCGCTGCCCTGCTCTGCCAATGTTAGCGGTGATAGCAACATGGTCTTGAGAGCAGGGAGGAGAATGTGCTACACAGTCCCCAAAGGTCTGCGGAGACGAGTCCTGTTGCAATCCTGAAAAGTGTATAGCTGTCAGCAGCTGCACACGGGGAAAGCTCCCGGTGAGCGTAATGAAACAGTTTCTCCTCTCCAGTCGCTGAGCAGCCCGGAGTGGTTGGAGAGATTATGAACCTCCTCCGCTGCCCAGGGGGGCAGTGAGTGCGAGGCTGTTGGAAAGTCACACAGCTGCATAGAGGCGACCTACCTCTCGGGGCGAGGTATGTTTATTTCTATTCTGCCTACTTTTTACTTAATGTGGGAGTGCCTGAAAGAGAAATAGAGTGTTTGGGGTTAGAGTAGGGGACTCTCCGACCAAGATCCATGACTAGTACGACATTTCGCTCTGGTTTCTGCAGACGGCGCTTGCAAGGATAGGGCATTAAATTAATTCATGGGTGCTTGAGTTCAGAAGTCTTGAAAATGTGTTATTGGGTTTGCATTTTGAAAAGATTTGCTCAAAAAAAAAAAACCCAATAAAAATAAGGTAGTTCTATACTAGGCAATCAGTGCTCTTCGGAAGTGCTTTTGAAAAATGCAGAAAGCCCAAACGTTGGCTTGTTATTTAAGTAGTCCGGTAATCTCAGATGTTTACCTGCTGTTGCTTGGGAATAACTGGCCTTTCCCCCGCAAACACTGACATCAATAAAATAAACTCCTATGTCAACCATAGTGCTTTATTGCATGGTTATTGTTTGGTTGCTGATAGTTAAAAGGAAGTAGAAGGTTGAAAGTGTATATTCCCTGTACCACTTATTTCAGACGTCGGTTTATTAAAAGCACAGTGCCTGGCACAAAGTAGGTATTCAATAAATGTTTACTGATTGATTATTGATTAAAATTAAAGGGATACCTTATACGTGTTTACAGAAAATACGGTGGAGATCGAATTGCTTGCCAGCTCCGGGAAGGGGGGAGGGAGATAATTTGGATCATATAACTTCGGAAAAGTTATGTGGGAATTTATTACATGTAATTGGTAAAATAAAATATCTTTATAATAAAAAATATGGTGGAAAAAAGCTTATGCTTACTCCTGTATACAAACATTTTGTATCTTTCACTTTCTCTATCCCTTGGGCATTCAGCTGCAATATTACCTCTGTGAGGTGAACTTCTCGGGTTTTGTTTTCTCGGCGTGGAATTCACTATTGTGAAGAAAATGCACCCTGACTTCATGCTTGGAGTCCAGGCTGGCATTCTTTTCTATGCCCCACGCATTTTGCTAGAATGTTATTAGAAGTGGTTCCCAGCAGGAATATTCCTGGACTTCCAGTTGGGCATTTCTGGAAGAAACCAGTCTTGTAGCATCAGAAGTCAAGAATTAGAACATCCACCCTCAAACAACATCCCTTTAGCAAGTAACATGACCTAAAAATTCCTGAAAGAGCAGATTGGCTGACTGTAGGTCTACCAGCAAAGTAAACTAACTTTGAAATGACTCAGTTTTTTAGGGTGTGGGTGAGAGAGGCTAAAGGAAACCAGCCAGTCTTCACACCGGAGCTGGCCAATCACAAGATCTAGCTTTCTTTGTGAGCAACATTCATTTACCAGGCTGTAGCTGCCCCACTTCTTTTCCCTTTGCTGACCCTACCCCAATCTCCTTGGTCTTTTTTTTTAACTTTTCAGGGGGCATATATCTCTGGAGCTTTTTAAAAGTCTCTCTCCTATAGTGATCTGTAAGTAAATACTCAAGTATACCCACAAAACCAGTTAAACTCTCTGCCTTCCCTTCCACACCCGCCCCCAACACCTTTGCCCCCCCCACCCCCCACTAATATTATATTCTTTGTGGCAGATACCTTCTTGGGAACAGGATGGTGATAGAAAAAGCCTCTCATGCAAAAAGGAGAGTCTGGTTAACCGAAACAGATTTAATCAGTGCAGAAACTCACTTAAGGTAAACATGCTTAGTCAACACAAGAGAAATTTTGAGCAGTCACTGAAGCAGGCAGAATCAGGTCACAGGTTTTTTTTTTTTTTTTTTTTTTGGTGTTTTTTTTTTTTAAAGTTGCCATCCAGTTATGCACTAACCCTAGGCCAACCTCTGCCACACTGTTGGAAGTATAGGTTGGAGGGCAGTTAAACACTGTCCACTTACTCAGTGCTTTACAAATATTTACAGTAATCTCTGCCAAATATCTTGGGACTGATCCCCTAGGAACATTCCTTGGTATTCAATAGTCCCATTCTAATGAATGGCTTGAGCTTATTGGCAATTTAATTATTGGGAATTTAGACTTCCAAAATAGGTCAGCATAAGAAATGGGCATTTTTTAAAAAACAGTTTTCGGATCACTGGCCATGAACCAAAGAAGGGTCTTATTCCTAAAGTTAAGAAAAATCTATCATCTCTTGGAACAGAACTGCCATTTCTACATATAGCCATTTAGCTTCCTGGGAAATTTAAGCATCAAAACCATTACTTGCCTTAGACAGCTAGTGTTTTGTGAGTTTACTTCATTCCTCCAGAGTCTTGATTCCAATGTTTTAGATATTGAAATGCATAGGTATGAGGCAGCTAGGTCACTTGGTGGTTAGAGAACCAGGCTTGGAGACTGGACGTCCTGGGTTCAAATTTGGGCTCAAACACTTCCTAGCTGTGCAACAAGTCACAACGCCAATTGCCTAGCTCTTACTACTCTTATGCCTTGGAACCAGTGCTTAGTAGTGATGCTAAGACAGAAGGTAAGGGTTTAAAAATACACATAGGCACATTTCTTTTTAATTATTTGCAAAAACAGGTCATGTTTCTATGTTTTCCTGACCATGACTTATGGCATCACTTTCCTGTTCAGCCAGGTTCTTTAGGGTTTTGAGATCTTTAGATTGAGGTGGAGGTCAAAAATCATGCTCAACCTAGATGTTGGTTTGTGGGTGAGCAAAGTCCAGATGGCTGGAGATTACACCTATTTTGCATAACTGATTATTTTGGATATTGGAGAGGGGCCAAGTGGCCACAGGCGTTATGCTTCCAAATTCCCTGTCTCTGGACCCTGCCCTATGGGGCTATCCATGAAATGGAAATTTGACAGCTATATGCAGGCACCAAGATTGAAGTACTGGGTTTCTCCTTAAGGCCGCCTTCGGTCATCATATCTCTTTGGTTTGCCTCTAGTCAGGCAGTCAATAAACATTTATTAAATGCTTACTGTATGCCAGGCACTATGCTAGATGCTGGAAGCACTGTTTGTTGTTAGCTGGTGTTAATTTATTTTTATTTCCAGTGGTCGAACATTAACCACAGGGATTGAAGGGGAAGGAAGATAAAGAGCAGCAATTTTGGGGGACCTCCTTCCATGATTATTCCCAATTTTAATTTTGGACAATTAGCATGTAGAAAAGAGGGAATATACTGTAACTTTTAGTTCATTATCTTAAAAAATAGCACATGTCGAAATTGGGTCTAAATACTGTTTGCTGACCAAATTTGAGCCTTTCAGTAGCAAAGAAATCCTTGGTGGTGATAAGAATGTTACTAATCTGAAGTAGGTATACCAATTGGTGGACAGGAGAACTTGGTCCCAAATTTTTCTTTCAGATCTACTTCTTTTGAGAAATTATTACATAATGAACTTCATATTCCTTGTTTTAAAAATTCCTATAGTGAAAGTTATTGTACTGGAGAGGGGAGCTTTTGACATTTATTTTTTTCTAAACAAGCATGCAATCTTTACCAATGCAATATGAGCAAGTTAATGTTTCTGGTCATTTTCTTCATTTGAATATAAAATATGCTTCCTTAAATATAGTAGATGATGTATCTATTAATTTGGATTGTAGTACTCATTGTAACTGGTTTTTAACTAGCTCTGAGTTGTATTCAAAATATTAGGGCTATGACTTGCTTGTCTCTATCCAGTTTGGGGGGGAAAACACCACAATAATAACAACTTGGAATATCTGAAGTTCTAGTGTACTTAGCACATTCCCCTGCACATCATAGGTGTTTAATAAATGTTTATTGAATTGAAGTAAAATGAAGTTAACTCAGGTTTAGATGTTTGGTGGTTCATTATAATTCACAGACCCAGAAATTGAAACAGTTAAACATTTAATTGAAGAAATAAAGCAATAGTAAAGTAAAAGAGGAAATAACATTGGTACGTATTCCCAAATGAATATAATCACTTCTGCTTTTTTCCTCCCAGAATAGTTTAGAAAACAAACTATTCTAAGACTCATGGTTCTAGAATGGAGTGAAAAAGAGAATAAGCATTTATATAGTGCCTACTATGTGCCAGGAACTTTACATATAGTACAGATATCCCTTCCACATTACAATTTTCCCCATACTGTTTTGATGTATTGCTGGTGAGCATTTAGAAATTAAATGAGAATTTTTTTGGAGTTTTATGGAAGCCAAAGACAACACAGAAAAAGTTTATATAGCCTATGACCAAATATATAACTTAAATTTTACAATAAGGTACTGTAAATAAGCCATAAAAGAAAAAAAAACAAACCTCAGATTTCTCAGATATAAAAGGGGAGCTAAGAAATTTTATGTGAGTTTTCCAGTTGCAGGGGTGCTGTACTCCAACCCCACAATGTGGAAGGGATACTGGTATCACATTTGATCTTCATCACAACCCTGCAAGGGAGATGCTGATATTATTTCCATTTTATAGATGGGGAAACTGAGGCAGACAGACTAACCGACTAGTCCAGATTCACACAGCTTACATACATGCCCCAGGTCCAATTTAAACTCAGGTTTTCCTGATTCCATGCTCAGGACTGTATCCATTACCTATGCTTGCCCTAATAGGGACTTTTATACTTTGAAAACTTAAATACAACTCCCTCTACCTTACTCCCCACCCCCCAGGAAAAGAAAACTGGCATCATAGCTTGAAAATTGTTCTTGCTTCAGTTGGATAGCAGTCCAGTCCCCCATGCGTTTCTTATAGTCTCAGAACTGGCTAGGCCAGGGATACTCATCACTCCTGGCCTATGCTGCAGTTTAACAGCTTTTTCATAGCCAGAATATCTTATTTCTTTGATCCAACCATAACAATAACAAAAAAAATCTACTATTTCTTGTATATCTAGAAGCCTCTCTTCTTTATGATGATGGATCCTGCAACAACCTCTACTTTCTTTGTCATGTTCCCTGTTCCCATAGATATTCTGATAACAATCCATTTATGCTGCCGGTGCACAAGATTTGAAGAATTTTTGTGCTTTCTATGAACATCACAGTGGGCCTAGGCATCCTGGGAAATGTAGTGTCTCTGTCACTCAGAGTTGTTACAATATTAAAGAACCTGTACAAAAGTTATCTCTGATTAAATGTAGCTGGTTCTCAGAGGCACTAGATCTCTGAATACTGCTTGCTGAATCCTTTTCAGGTAACTTTTCACCTTACTCTCACCCTTGGCTTTAAGAAGCTGTAGCATGCAAAGAAAGGCAAGACATCTTGTGGCATCCCTGGTCCTCTTCAGATGGAAGGATGCTCAGCAACAAGGTGCTTAGGATCTGTAGGTTTGAATCTCAACTCATGGTTTCCTAGCTCTTTGTTCTTCCCAGAAAGACAGTGATTTCAGAGTTCATTATGTTTGATGGAAAATCAGGGTAACCAAAAAACCTAGGAAATTCCCACTTTACCTTAGTCACATTCTATTGAGCTGACCTGGAGAAGGGAATGGCAAACCATTCCAGTTTCTTTGCCTAGAAACTCCATGGACAGAATTGGTGTTCTTTGGTCCATGGGGGTCATAAAGGATGGGACAAGACTGAAAGATGACAACAATTTAGCTGGTAGACTGATGCTGCAAAAGCTGACTTGACTTCCTTCATTTATTTATTTTTTTGAATTAGGAAAATTTAATTTAATTAATTTAGAATATTTTTACATGGTTACAAGATTCATATTCTTTCCCTACCTTCCCCCACGCCCTCCAGTAGCTGACACGCAATTCCATTGGGTTTTACATGTTTGACTTACTTTAGCATAGTGAAAAGGCTAGTGATAGGTAGAGAAAGCAGAATCCTTATCTTTAACATTAGGAGTAGATTAGTTGGGATAAGATGAGTTGATACATAAGATCCCTTTCAGTTCTAAAACGATATTATTGGTTCTTTCTACATCTACATAGCAATCTCCTTCTTTTCTTGCATTGTAGATTACTTTTTACAAAAAATGTGTGGTTGATCAAAGGAGAAATTTTCACAGCAAAGTAACTGAATACCCTTTTACTAGATGAATGTTTAGGAAAGTACTGAGTTTAAAAGTAAACAGGAACTGAGGTTTCTAGCCTCCTGTGCATTTCTTGGACATTCTCAGAAATCCACATAGTTATATATGCTTTTATTCATTCTGCAAGCTCAGCTGGCTTAGAGACCAAGCATGGTAAGAAAATATGGATTGAGAGGCAGAGGACCAAGGTTTTAGTTCTGGCCCTGACATTAACTACAAGATATGCCTCAGTTTACTTATCTGTGAAATTGAGGGGATTTAGTTTCCAGATCTGTGCTTCTATGTACCTATAATCCATTTAGTCTATTCATGTCTTTGCAATTATAGTTTATATGGAATGTTATGATTTGAACATTTAACTTGGTAAATAGGATCAAACTCTGAATTGGAAGAGAGTTTAAGGATCTTTTGGGCCAACTATTTTTTTTTTTTTTTTGTGGGGAGAAAGGTGAATGGAGGGTAATTTGTTCAGTGGTACTTTCTAAATATCAGTTTTCCTTGAACTTTAGCAATGTTTTAATAGTATCATTCTTGTCTGGCTTCCTTTATGTCTTTTTTTTTTAAAAGACTTTAAATGCCAGTGCCCTCTTCTATTGATTATCTCCAATTTATCCAGTGTATGTATGTGACCTTCTTGAGAGCAGAGACTGGCTTTTGCCTTTCTTTGTAACCCTAGCACTTAGTACTGTGACTGACACATAGTAGGTACTTTATAATAAAATGCTTATTGACAGTCTGAAAAGCTAAGTGCTCTCATTTCTTGCTTTTAAAAGGAGTCTTGTGCCAGGAAAGAGAAGATAGCTTTTCTGTGAGACTGCGCAAATAGCTGTAGGAGAAAGGAATATTACTGATTGGAAGAGCAAGGGTATGTTGGAGGGGGTGGGGAAGGGGAAGCCAGTGGAGAGGAGCAGTATAAATTATCTTTCTAAAGAAATCATTAAAATGCCAACCACATAGTCATTCCTGCCTACTTTGATAGCCTAATTCTGTTAGGAGAACTGGGAGTGGATTTATACCTGACCAGCACTGGGTCCTTCTGTGGTAGTAATGAGACTATGCTGAAAACAGCCAAGCTGAGTCATTTGCAGAAAATAATGGTTTCTGAGCAACTGTTAAACTTTGATATCCTAGAATTGGATTTTTTTTTCATTTCAGCTTAATAGTTCAATAGTGGATATATTATTTAGGGTCTAGGGCTAATTATAAGAGATTTTGATATTTGTGATTGACAGACCACTTCCCACCCCTTTGAAAAACACAACCTCATATACATATATGTATACTTTTTCATTTAAATATTTCTTTTTATTATGAATTTAATCATCAACTGACATATAATTGAATATTTACCCACTCCAATGGTTAACTTATGTTTTTATTATTAACAGTAATGAGGATAACTAACATTCATATAGCACTTTCAAGTTAGAAAGCTTTCTTTTCTACATGATCTCGGTTTCTCCCCACAAGAACCTAGAAGGTACTATTATTATCTCAGGAAACTGAGGCTGATAGGTTAACTTGGCTAGGGGGCCCCACAGCCAGGAAGTGTCTGAGGTAGAGTTTGAACTCTGGTCTTCCAAACTCCAGGTCCAATGCTAAAGCCACCTCACTGCTTTTTTTTTTTTTTTAATAGACAATGACCGAAAGTTGGTTACCCAAAGTAATAGGATGTTATCTAAAGGACCTGCATTATTCCAATTGCAGAGAGATCTTTAAAAAATATTTTGGTCTAAAAGATAACTCTCAGTGGTAAAATGCTTTTTTCCGGTAGAGCAGAGTTTGGAAGAAATAAAAATTACATTTAAATTATTAGTTCCATTTTAAGAAAAAGATGAACTTAATAATATAATCATACCAACATCTTGTTGGTATCTTGAAAGTACAAATAGAAAGTGTTGATATTTAAAGACATGAAAAACCACTGTCTGTCCTCACTCTAACCACCTCCATTCTCTAGCACAGTGATGGGCAAACTTTTGAGCTTGGTGTGTCAAAATTTGCCAAAAAACTGAGCATAATTCTGGTGGTGTGTCACTTCTAGAAAAAAACTATAATCTCATGATATTTGTAGTTTAAATAACAAAAATGTATAATTGTAATATGTAACTGTATTTAATAAACCAAAATAGGTTTATTTTATGGGTAGAATTGTCATCGATAGAGCACAGAGTGTCTATACTACACTACAGCAAATGTTTCCTCTTTAGCATGTGGCCCCATACTTCTCTGTATGTGGCAATAGTGTGTCATCAAAAATGGCTACCCGTGTCAGTGCTGACATGCATGTCATAGGTTTGCCATCATCACACTAGCACTATGAATTTCAGAAGAGTTTGTGATTTACATTGATTGTTTCCTCCCCATACCCATACCCATACGGGGAATTTTCTAAACAGATGAATTCATAGCTTTGCCCTTCCCACGAAAAAACATCCTGAAATGATCTTTTTTCTTTAATAAATGATCTTATCTTACATTTGCAAAAGACTCTTTCATATCTTTGGTATATTTGATTTTCACAACTCTTAACTTAAAAGAGACGGCCTTATTGCCCCTATCATCCTTATTTTATCAATGAATAAAACTGAGATCCAGAGATGCTGCTTGAGGTTATTTCTTAGGATGAAAGTAGTAGAGATGGATTTGAACTCGGGTCTTTTAATTCCAGATGCATTTTTCATTTACTATGCCATGTTGCTTCCGTGGACAGCCTATAAATGTTAACCCCTCCTTTTTTTGGCTTTCAAGAAAGTCAAAAAAGTTTAATTCTGGTTTGTATCTCCAAGTCAAAGGTTACTAGTCCATCCATTCGTTAGATGGGGGAAGAGGAAGGAGGAAAGGAATAAGAATTATTAACTACAGATATCTCATTTGATCCTCACAACAACCCTAGGAAGGAGATGCTGTTGTTACTCTCATTTTACAGATGAGGAAACTGAGCTAAATGGAGTCTAAGTGATTTATCTAGGATCACACAGAGTATCTGATGCCTAATTTGAACTCAAGGTTTCCTGACTCATCCTCAGAGATTTGCAAAATTATTTCTCATTTGTCATATTATTTATAAACAAGAAATCCAAAGCAAATAGACATTTTCTTTGGTTAATGCTATACAAAGAAATATTCAGATTAAAAGCCTCTTCTTAAATTGTTTTGACATGTACCAACTCTCAGTTTTTCCAGGTTCAGAAATGGCAGAAATGGATATGTAGGGTTTTAGCCACTCTCTCTGGCCTTGTCCCAGACTGTTGGTGTCTTGGTTTGAGGTGGAGTCTATGGTCACTGGACCAAACAAAACCAAATGGCCAGTATAAGCACATTAAATGTGGAATCTTGGCATTATGAGCACCCCATGCACCGAGCTAAGTAATTTCTGGAAATGGAGATGATATCATTTAACCACTTTCAAAGGCTTCCTTATATCTTACTAAAATGTCTTTTATTGTGACATAAAACCATTTGCCATTCTTTTACCTGGGAAAGGAGGGCAATTGGCCTCAATCCATTAGATCAGAATTCCTATATTTTATCATAATTAAATCGCTCCTTAGAATTTTCTTCTTCAGGCTAAAAATCTCCATCCCATAGGGCCACTGGAAGAAATAAAAGTTACATTTAAAGTATTAGTTCCATTTCAAGAAAAAATGAACTTTATAACATTTCCATGACAAATTATTATAACCTTATTAGTATCTTGAGAATAGGAATAGAAAGTGTTGAAATTAAAGGCACTGAAAACTCAACTCCAATCCCAGCCGTACCTCATCCATTCTCTAGGACTTTGAATTTCTTTAGATGCTGAGAATTGGGAAGGAGAAGGGAAGTGAGGATGGGAATAAGAATTTTACAGATTAGGAAGCTGAGGCCCTGAAGGTGAAATTACTTATCTAGAATCACACAGGTTGGGGCAGCTAGGTTGCTCAGTGGACTGAGAACCAGGCCTAGAGATGGGAGGTCCTGTGTTCAAATCTGACCTCAGACACTTCCTAGCTGTGTAACCCTGGGCAAGTCACTTAACCCCCATTGCCTAGCCCCTTACTGCTCTTCTCCCTTGGGACCAATATACGGTAGTGATTCTAAGACAGAAAGTAAGGGTTTTAAAAAAATTAAGTCGCACAGGTAATAAATAAGTGTGAAAGTTGGGATTTGAACTTAAGCCCTCTGATTTTAGAGCCAATGTTCCTTGCTTTAAGCCAGTTTCTTTTTAAAACTGATTCATTCTCTGAATCACTAATTCTTCTTACTTTTCTCTGAATCCTTTATAATTTCTGTGTATCCTCTTTAAAATGTAGAGATGATAATTGGCTCAGCCAGCCACAGTGCTCTGACCGAAGTAGAGTATTCCTGAAGGATTACTTGCTGGATCTTGTATTAACAAGCAGTGTTAGTATAACCCATTTCAAATGACCTGTAATGTATGATTATCCTGTTTGATTGTTGAGTAGCATCTCGTTGCTGACTCATTGAACTTGTGGCCTGCTAAGACTTCCAGGGTTTTTCCTGACCAATTTAGGCCTATAAAGTGATTCCCCGACTATATATATATATTTTCATGTGGTTATCTTATGTTTATTTGAACTTTATCCTCTTTGTTTTCAAGGGACATAGTCTAGTTCCTCAAGGTTATCTTTGAATGTACATTCTATCCAGAGCAAGGTATTAACTTCTTTATTCAACTTAGGAGATCTCTGATCTATTTTGATTCTTCCATTTTATTCAGCTTTGTAACACCACCAAATGATAAATGTTTTAAAGAAACCATCATTTAAGGAATTCATATACTTTTGCATCATTGCCTGAAATGGAATCTGTGTTTGTATTGCCATCAGTTAACTTGTCTAGGTTCCCTTACTGTATGTGTTTACCTGGTTGCCCAATGTTAGCCATCATTTCCAGTGGTGATCTGCATACTGCCAGATTCAGTATATTTTGTTGGCTGAGAGCTTAGATTGAGGCTACCAACCACCAGCTAAATAAACCATTAGGTTGGGAGCAGAATAGACAACATCAGCAGTATCTACTCATTTTCAGATTGTGGCTACACTTTAGCAGGCTGCCAGTATGTCTCTGGAGGCCTGGCGTGAGTGTCCATAACTAAGCAAGGCTTGGACCTTCTCAGTTTTTATTTGCTATTGAATGGGAGGAGATAGCAATACATAAAGACTGTTATGGGAAGGTTCCAGGATTTGTATTATAGTTTGACTAAACGTGGTGGTGGTGCCTCTGTTGTGGTTTCCCCTTTTCCTCACACCTTCCTTTCTTGGAAAACTTCTAGTGCACTTTTCCAGTGGTGTGTTATCTCATCAAGTCTGTGATTCCAACTGCATCAGAGCTCTGGCAATGAACACTTTGTCTCATTAGAGAAAAATAGTCATGGCTTTCCCTTTCTTTGTCCTTCATTACTGAGTCACCCTTCCCATAATTTCCCAGGTCTGCCTAGAGATGAGACAGCTCTATGCATCATTTCATATTTCACTTGTCTTGGTACCCTATTTACAGTTAATGCAAAAAAAAAAAGGTTTGAATGCCTGTTCTCTGTAAGGTACTGGGGCTATGGAAATTTTGATAACTGGTGTGAAAAGATAAATGATCCTATTGCTCTCTTAAAGTGCCCTCTTTCTAAAGCACTATTTAAGAAAGAGTTTGTAAAATTTTCAGCACAATTATCCCATTATGGTATTATTCTGCACCCCCTCCCCTTATTATTATAGTTTTACAAGAAATTATCTACTTCTGATTTTGGCTAGTCTAACAGACTGCAGCTACATTGGTTAAAAATACTTCCAATGTCAGAACTCTCCCACCCACTGCATATTTTTGGGAGCATATTGCTTTTTTGGGTTGCCAGCAGAATATGAAAATTCCTTATACACCCTGTGCTTCCTGCCCTGCTTCTCAAGTGTTCCTTTCTTCAGCAGTCTTAATGCAAACACAGGAGAGAAAATGGTTTTCCTGTTCTCTCCTATCAGTGCTTGGCTCCTCTCATATAATGAGTACTTTATAGTACAGAAGACATTTATAGACATAGGTAGGACTGCTGGGGCTCCTTTTTAAAACATAGTACAAACTGGAAAAAAGCTGGCTTCTCTTCCTCACCTATTCCTCCCAATTTCCCCATTCCTCACTCCAAACAAAACAAAAACAAGAAAAGGCCAAACTTAGAGCAAGAGGTATTTAAGCATGTAGCACTTTTGCCATTGGAGATGAAATTTTTTCTGTGGATGTCCTTCTCAAACAATCAAGTTTAAGGGTTTTTTTCTTCCAAACCTTCCTCCAAATCTTATTCTTTAATGCTCAGATACTCATTTTCATTAGCATCTGACACAGAAACAGAGTGTATTGGGTCTAGCATAGCCTGTGGAACAGCATCATATAGTGAAGTGGTTTTCTATTTAGTGGTTTATGGTGATGATCCAAGGGATTCTATGTTAAAAATCTCTTAATGGAACCTTAAGCAGTAAATAATTGCCCACTTACGTTACAAATATATTTTTTCTCTGTAGCAACAAGCACGTGCATGTTTGAAGCATTATAAGTTTGTTTCTGTATTGATTTAAAACTAGTGTGATCATGTACACATTGTAAGCACTTCTTGAATAAATCTAAAAGAATATACATTAAATTACCCTGGGGGATTCACAGTGCATTTTTGTAGGTGAAGGGACTTTGTGGAACAAAAAATATTTGGGAACCACTCAGGTAATGGAACAAATGTTGGATTTGGTATCAGAATACCTGATCTGACTCTGACATTTACCACCCAGAGGAACCTGGGCAAGTCACCTCCCTGGGCCTCAGTTTCCTCAACTTTAAAATGAAATAGATTGGTCATATTACCCGTAAGGTCTTTTCTAGACCTGAGTGAATCTATGATCCTGTTATTGTTATTTTTGTTAATAAAGTTAAAATACTTATATAGAATTTTTTAGGCTTTTATGCCCTTTCTTTATAGCTGGCTTGGAAAAATAGGTAAAATACTATCCTCATATAATGAGAAAACTAATATCTAGATTTCGTATTGTGCTGTTTTGCAAATATCTCATTTTATCTTTCACAGCAACGCTGTGTGAGATAGGTGTTATTATTATCCGTACGTTGTAGATGAGGGAGCTGAGACTCTGAAATGTTATATCTAGGGTGGGATTTGAATCCAGGTCTCCTCACTCCAAATAGGGAGGTATTCTTTCAACTGTGGCACTTCCTCTACCTGACTTGTATTTATCTAACTTAAGAGTCAAATGGTGGTCAATAGTCATTTGTCTTGCTTTATATTCCTACTTTTAATACTGACCTAGTGCAGGGCAACTGGGTGGCTCAGTGGATTGAGAGACAGGCTAAGAGACGGGAGGTCCTGGGTTCAAATGTGATCTCAGATACTTCTTAGATATGTGACCCTGGGCAAGTCACTTAACCCTTATTTCCTAGCCCTTACTGCTCTTCTGCCTTGGAAAACATCCACATTATTGATTCTAGATGAAAGTTAAGGGTTTAAAAAAATACAGACCTTGTACTTGTGGATAAAAGATCTCAGTCTCACCACTCCAACGTGGAAGTACTTTTAACGCTGAACAAACAAATCGTTTTCCAAAGGATGGTTCTTTTGTTGAGAGAAAACTAAGAGAATGATGCTGTTTCTTCCTTCTGCTCCTGTTTCCTCTGGGTCATTGCTGATTATATATTGGTCTAAGATCATATATATAACTTCTCTTTCAATCTTCTCCGCCTGACTTAGAAATGAATGCCAAGAATAACTTTATTTTCTTCAAATCTCAGATTTGCAAGAGATCTCAGAGGCCGTCTAATCTAGCTCAACCATCACTTGTACATGGCTCCCCTGATATGGCCATCTAGAGTGTTCTAGACCTCTAAGGAAGGGGAACTCACTATGTCTTCAGGCAACCCGTTTGACTAATGGATATTTATTCTCCAGATTTTTCTGTGTTATATAAAACTCCTAGAGACAAAGGACAGCATTTAATGTATTTTTCATCATATTCAGGGCCTATAATTAAATGAAAAGGAATACTTCCTATAATTTCCAGAAAGCTTATAGATTTATGTGGCAAAATATAAGATTTTCAAGTATTAAAAATCTTAAATTTTTTTTCAGTTAGAACACTTTATCTTCTTCTTTAATTCTCTTCTTAGGATATCCATATTTTTAATGGTATATTTGAAAAAATTTCAGGTATACCTGGTATTTTTCATTTCCTTTAGCCATGCCCTCCCTGTGATGGACAGAGCTATGACTAATGTTTTGGTTTCCTTGAAAAGTTCTGTTAAGATTAAAATTCTCAGGAGACTGTATCTTAATTTATAATTATTTGTTAGATAATAATAAAGTGGACCAGAGAAAGAAAAGGTACCAACCATATATGGTTGGCTATTCCCTTTACAAGCATCCTCCCCCCCTCCCCGCCCAGCTGGCTGTGCCAGCTTCCAAGCCAGACCTCTCCTGGGCAGCCTAAGCCTGACAGCCTGACCAGGGTTCCAGATTGCTCTGGCACTCTTCTTGTTGCCTACCCCCCCCCCCCACCTCCCCATCCCCAGCCAGTTATTCCACCATACTATAGGTGCCAGTGCTCTCCTGACCTCCTCCTTTTCCCCATGGTTCCAAGACAAAAGAGCTCTGCTTCTTTTCCCAACAGTCCCGTTTTATACTCCTTGTGATGTCACTTTTCATAGCCCCTCCAACCTCAGTCTGGACCAGAGAAGGGTCTTTGGATTCCAGGAATCACCACTAGGTTCTTAGTTTGTTGGTTTGTTTGTTTGTTTGTTTGTTTGTTTGTTTGTTTGTTTTGTTTTAAACCCTTAACTTCTGTGTATTGGCTCCTAGGTGGAAGAGTGGTAAGGGTGGGCAATGGGGGTCAAGTGACTTGCCCAGGGTCACACAGCTGGGAAGTGTCTGAGCCCGGATTTGAACCTAGGACCTCCCGTCTCTAGGTCTGGCTCTCAGTCCACTGAGCTACCCAGCTGTCCCCTCCACTAGGTTCTTAAAACAGCTTCATCACATCTAAACAGTGTGTCCCAGCATTGTAGGGAGGATTCCATCCATTGCCTCAGAGAGATAGAGTTCAGAAGTAAAATCCTTTGCTTTAAAATCCAAATTTGTTTTGATAGGCTAATATTAAATTTTCATAGTTCACAAGCATCTTGCTAGGCAGAAGCAGTAGGACACTATGTTCTCCCTATGACACTGGCAAACTCTTTAGATATAGGAGAAGTTTCTGATAGTCCTCACTCTTTAAAAGTTATCAATGTATAAATAAAATCTCATTTTCATTTCTGAATATTTGCCTTCCTCTTCCCCCAACTAGCAAGTCATCCTTTGTAATAAAAAAAAAGAAAAATACAAAGGAAGGAGAGAGCAAAGATATCAAAACTAACACACACATTGATCAAGTTTGACTATGTGCAATGGTCCACATCCATAGTTCTTCACCTCCCAACAAAAGGGAGCAAGGTATATTTTTGAGTTAATTCTTAGGGGCCAACATTGGCTATTATTACTTTTTTTAAAACCCTTACCTTCCATCTTAAAATGAATACTGTGTATTGATTCCAAGGCAGAGTGGTAAGAGCTAGGGAATGGGTGTTAAATCACTTGCCCCGCAGGGTCACACAGTTAAGAAGTATCTGAAGCCATGTTTGAACCCAGACTCTCCTGCCTAGCTTTCAAGCCACTGAACCATCTAGCCGTCCCCTTGGCTATTATTACAAATGAGCATTCAGATCTCCCCCCACACCCCATATATATTAATGTCATTATGTGTAATGTTTTCCTGGTTCTGCTTATTTCACCCTACATAAATCACACAAGTCTTCTCGTACTTCTGTGAATTCTAAATATGCAACCATGGAGATTGTTGCTCAGTCGTTTCAGTCATGTCCTACTCTTTATAACCCCATTTGGGGTTTTCTTGGCAAAGATATTGGAATGGTTTCCCATTAACTTCTCCAACTCATTTTACAGATGAAGAACTGAGGCAAACAGGATTAAGTGACTTATGCAAGGTCATGTAGCTATCTTGTGTCTGAGGCCAAATATGAACTCAGGAAGATGAGTCTTCCTGACTCTAGCCAGGTCCAGCCCTCTATCCACTGGGCCACCTAGCTGTCCCTCAGGAGGAGTGGTATTCTATTATATTCACATATGTTGGGCAAGCCCCCAGTTGTTGAGTACCTGCTTTGTTTCCATTTCTTTGGAACCTTAAAAAATCCAGCTGCTTTTTTTTCCTATTCCCTATTTAAGAATCTTAAGTAAAGAAATCTTTCCCATTATATATGTGCATACCAGGATTGTTTATTTTGATATGCTAGGTAGGATATGTCTTTTGCAAGTGGTGAAGATGCTCATGGAAAAGACTAAAGAGCAGTGACACACATAGGGTATCTTTCATGAAAATGAAGCTTTCTTGTAATAAGTAAAATAAGTGGTAGCTTCCTGACTGGGTGCAGTCAGTGATGAGAATTACGATCTATATTCATTCTCTCCACCCATAACTGACTCAAGAGAACCTTAAAGAAAATTGCAAACCTCTAAGTGCTGGATTTGATATAGAGATTGAGTTACACTGGAATGATAAGTAGAAGTTTAGTTAAATAGGATGTTCCTTATCGAATGGCTACTACTATAAAACATTTACTTGTAACGGAAATGATTAAAGTAACTTTTGACCTCAGGGTTTGAACTAACCTTACACGTCTACATGGTAACGTGCCCTTCGCATGTAAGATTTTTATTTTAGACCTTCAAATTTTTTATTTTAGACCTTTAAAATATTTTAGACCTTCAAAAGTTGCTGAGGGACTTGCATGCATGATTATCGGGGGGATCTGAGCTAAGCATTCCATTATTAGGTTCTCTTGTTCCCATTTTCCATGGTGTCAGATTTGGGGGAGTCCCTTTTGGCTTGGCTCAGGCCCCATTTGTGTTTTCTGTGGGTGCACCTTAAGTTACTAAGCTTCATTTCCCCCACAGGAAATGGAACTGACTGGTTACCAGGAGGTATTTGAGTACTACATGTACATTGTGGTAATCACAGGTTGAGGGAATGAAGGATGAAAGCCTCTTTTCCCCAGCTCTTTCATCACCGCCTCTCACTATTCTACTATTCTAAACTATAATACTTTCAAGTAGTCCCTAACTAGGGGTTTAATATTGGGCAAGGCATGTCACTTTTCTGGACCTCAGATTTCCAATATATAAACGAAGGGGTTGGACTGGATGGTTCCTTTCATTTGTAACATTTGATATTGCCTTAGGAGTTAATGGAGTACTGGTGTCACTCAAATAGAAATGAACTATACAGAAGTGTTAGAAAGCCAAATGTTAGCATGATCTATATTTATTGTATTTTTATTTATTTTAAAAATATTTCCCAATTATTTTTTTAATCTGGATCCAGCTGTATTTGGAGTGTTATGGGCCTTGTGTGTGATGCCTCTGGAAGACTGGATGGGGCACTGGATTTGAAGGCAAAAGATTTAGGTTCAAATATTTCCCTAGACACTGTGTGACCCTGGGAAGATACTTCATTGTGCCTTAGTTTTCTCAGCTGTAAAATGAGAGGATTGAACTTGCTGGTCTCTAAGGATTCGTCCAGCACCAAATCTATTATGCTATTCTCCATTATTCAAGACATTCTTATTAACAGATATGAACATTTCTGACAGCTGCCCTTTGGGGGCAATGTACATTTCTGCCCAAAGGGGTTCTTAAAGCAGAATGAAAAAACAAAAACAGAACAAAACAACCCTCAGTTCTTGAGAAATGTGTGCAAGGTCTTAGTTATTACAAAATGAAAAGTTTTAAGTATCTAAAAAAAGATTTAGGCTTTAGTTGGATGACTAAATTAAAAAAAATTTTAGCTTTTAAAAAACAATAAGAAATTTGGGGATTTAAAATTTTAATGCCTTATACAGCTTGCAGTTATTATCAGATGTGAAAATTTTAGAAAAACATGAAGAGAAAAATTATTTTTAGGATTCCTTGATATATTTCCCCAGATCTTTTTAAATATAATTCAAAAAAAAAAAAGCCCACCAAATTTAAACTAGTCTCTTAAATTCCCCTTTTACACATGCTCTTTCCTCCTTTTAGCTCAAGTGTATCTTATTTCAGTAATACTGTATAGGGGGCAGGTTTCCAAAGCAGAATTGGGCTATCAGACTCTAGTCAGTGAAAACTGGGGAACTACAGAAATTATCTTTATTTCTCTTGAATGCAATTATTTGGAATGGAATAGATAAAATGGAATTGTTCTTATGTTCTCTGTATGGCCCTTGAATTCATTGCATCTACAAGCTATCTACATATACTCAATGAACTATTATCAGAGAGTAGTTTCATTATAGAAAGAACAGTAGTAGAGACACCCAGAATTTTACAAGAGACAAAAGTCTAAGAAAGAAACCAGCAGTTAAACCCATTATCTCAGTTATCTGTATAGAAAAGATAAGAAACAAGGTGATATTGCCCTAAAACTGAACCTCAGAGATCATATACTCCAGCCTTCTCATTTGACCAGTGAGGGACTTGAGGTCAAGGAGGGTCAAATTAGTCTGTTGTAAAATGTCAGTAAACATTTTATTAGTGCCTACCTATGCTTCAGGCACTATATTATCCATGAGGATAGGAAAAGACAGAAGTGACTTGCTTCAGGTCACACAGGTGGTAAGTGATAGAGTTGGGAGTTCAGTACTGTGCCACATTGCTTTGTTAACTGCTATGAATGTATATATACGTAATCTCTAGGCTCTTCCCTCTTCAAATAAAACTTTATAAGGTACATAATGTCTCCAGACATGCCTTAACTTTGTTGTGTGTTTTTCTGTCGTGTCTGACTCTTTGTGACTCTATTTGAGGTTTTGTGGGTAGAGCTCCTGGAATGGTTTGTTATTTCCTTCTCCAGTTCATTTTACAGAGGAGAAAACTGAGGCAAACAGAGTTAACTGATTTGCCCAGGGTCACACAGCTAATAAATGTCTGAGGTTGGATTTGAACGCGAGAGGAATCTTCCTGACTCCAGATCTGGCATTCTATTCACTGAGTCACTTAGCTGTCCTAACTTTATGTAGTACATATTTAGATTGGGGGTTCTTTATGGGAGCCTGGCCAGGGTTATTTTGAGAAATTTGGATAAAGTATTTAAGTTCTGAAATCTGATTTCAGGGATTAAGAAGACCAAAGAAGTGGCCAGACATACTGATGGGCTCTGTGGGTGAGCTCTGCTATCATACCATAACAATGGAAAAACCAGCAACTGGAGAACTGGCCTTGGATCCTTTGGTCACTTGCAAGCTCTGCCTTTGTGAATATTCTGTGGACAAGATGACCACTCTTCAGGAATGTCAGTGCATTTTTTGTACATCGGTGAGTTTCCTTGACCTTTTGATCAAAGCAACTTTTATTATAATTTTGAGCAGAAACTTCAGTATCTTGTTGTTGAAGGCTAGGATCTTCTGGGATCCAGTCTCCATCTGAAGTCCTCCAGGGATGGGAAATTCCCTGCCTTACAAGGTAGCCCATTCCACATTTGGACAGTTTTGACTATTAGAAATATAAATTTTTAGAAGGAAGTGTTTTTAATAGTGGAATCACACCTACCATATTTATTTCATTCTTTTAAAAAAAACAAAACCCTAACCCTACAGTTTTAGAATCAATACTAATATTGGTTCCAAGGCAGAAGAGCAGTAAGGGATTAAAAAAAAAGGGGGGGGTCAGATTTGAGAAGTTAATAGCTTTTTAAAAGTATGCTTCTCAAACAGCTATTTAAGGGCATGAGAATGAGATTTAGATTTCTTAACCATGGCTTGACATACATTAAATGACCGGCCCCTGGCTAACAATAGCGTGTACTAAATAACAATGGTAAAGAAAGTATTGTTTGGAATCTTACAAATCTCATCTAAAAAGCTTTCAAGTAAAAATGAATGGATATAGTTATAGCTATCTACCAGAAAGTAGCTTCAAAGAACACCAATAGAGACACACAAAACTTTACAAGAGAAAAAAAATCCAAGAAAATAACCAGCAGTTAAGTATATTATCTTGGATGTCTATGTAGAAAGTATGAGTAAAAAGCAAAGTGAAATAAAGATCCTAAGCCAGAGAGGCATATTTTACTCTAAAGCGATTTCTGAGTCTTTGGGGATGAGACTTGTAGCTGAAATATGGCTTGGAAAGATATGTATTTATCTAAAGGAAATATTATATATTTATATGATATAATATATATGTCAGCATATATTATAATATATTATTATAAACAATAAGTAAATAATAAAGGAACATAGAAAAATAGGCAAAATGTGAGTAAAGCAGAACTCTGCCTTAAAGGTCCATGCCACGCAATCTAAAAACTACAGTTGGGAGAGCATTTAGTTTAATATCAAAAGACGCAGGAATGAAGTAATATTGTCACTGGAATATCCTATGAATTAGTGATCTCCAGAATGGTGGGGTGGGGAGAGAAGACATGGCCCTTAGGGAGTCCATGGCTTGAATCAAGGGGTTTGATTCACTAATCAGAGGTTAGGATGACAAGTGGTAATGGTGGAACCTACTTTCCAACAATTGCATCTAGAATAAGAATTCTCTAACATTGCCTCAGTCTACCTTCTCCATCCTGTAGGAGCTTTCATCTTCATCCATTCTTTTTTTTTTTTAAACCCTTAACTTTGGTGTATTGTCTCATAGGTGGAAGAGTGGTAAGGGTGGGCAATGGGGGTCAAGTGACTTGCCCAGGGTCACACAGCTGGGAAGTGGCTGAGGCCGGGTTTGAACCTAGGACCTCCTGTCTCTAGGCCTGACTCTCACTCCACTGAGCTACCCAGCTGTCCCCATCTTCATCCATTCTTAGCTGAACATCAGCTCAGTGGATGTTCTCCTGATAACTGTGGCAGGTGTACCTTAGAGGTCAAGTCTGACTTGTAGCAGTAGAGACCACCAAGGAAGATCTGGGCCTCCCTTCCTGACCTTTTCATTTTTGGTGGGTTAGATTGCATCTGGAGAATGATCAGGTTGGGTGGCTTGGATGGATTCTGACCTGGATCCCACATTATCATGATACTATCTTCCTATCTCATCAGTAACCTCAGTCATCCCTGTTTCAAATATCCTTATTATTGTTAAAGTTCAATGCCTTCTTCTTTCCAGTCATTGAGGTTTTCACAACCTCATAGTCATCTTTATTTCTTCTTCCTCATTCCACATATCCAAGTAGTTGCCAGATCTAGCCATTTGTATCTCTGTATCTCTTAGGTACATCTCCTTCTCTCTAGTTACACAGTCACTAGCCTACTTCAGGCCCTCATTACCTTTGATTTGAACTATTGCAAGAGCCTCCTAATTGGTCTCTTCCCATGAAACTTTTACTCTGACTCCTTCTTTCACCTTTCCTAAAGCCTAGGTCTGACCCGGCCACTCCTCCCACTCAATGAATTTTCATGGTTTCTTATTGACTTCAGAAGCAAACATTATTTGTTTTTTATCTTATTCTTTTAACACATCTATCTTTTTCAAGAATTTATTTATTTAAACCCTTACCTTCTGTCCTAGGATTGAAGTATTGATTCTGAGACAAAAGATCGGTAAAGGGTAGGCATTTGGGGTTAAGTGACTTGTCCAAAGTCACACAATGGGGGGTTAGAGGGAGTCTGAGGCCAGATCAGGCTCTCTATCTACTGTGCTACCTACTTGCCCCATAATATATTTTTATCTTAGTTTATAATGTACATAGATATGATTTATGAATAGTAAATATACATATCGGGGCTATATGTTCAAAAATTTTATTTTATTGATAATGCTGTGGGATGAAAAAAGTTTAGAGATCATTTCTCTGAATAGTCTGTCCGAATGAGGGAGTAAATGAAGAATTGGGAAACAGGAAACAGATCACAAGTTTCCTCTGTGGAGGTGCATGACACAATAGTGGTAAGGAATTTTAATTATCTTGACGTCTGCTTAAGTGTTCTTTGCTCAAAACCAAACCACTAACCATTTATTGGCTTGCTTTGGTTATAGTTTCTTCCTTTAAAAGGCAGAAGAACAAAAACCAGAGTAATTTATTTTGGATCTAATTCTCCTTAATATGGAGGAATTGTTTACTGTTGCAGGACTGGGTGGAGAAATGACCATTTCCTCATTAGATTTGTTACAGAAAAGGAGAAGAAAGCCAGGCATTGCTAGATTTTTAGAGAACAGGTTCCAAAGAATTCATGGGAAGAATAGGTAGGGTCAATCCAGGGAAGATGGGAAATTCTCAAGATTGAAATTTTGAAGCTATCAAGAAAGGTATAGTGTTTAACCAAAGGGATAATAGGCCTGTTGGAAATGTTTCTTAGAAGTATTGTTTGAATTTTACTTGGAAGGCAGTAAGCATAAAGAGCCTACTCTGTGCCAGGCACTAAATGCTGAGAATACAAAGAAAGAAAAACAAAAACAAAGTCTCTGCCTTTAAAGAGCCCATATTCTAATGGAAAATGCAACAAATAAAAAATATTATAAAAGGAATGTATGCAATGTAAGTGGATCTTGGAGGGAAGACACTAGTAGGGGAAAATGGATTGAGTTGGGAACAGGGACCAGGAAAGGCCTCTTAAAGAAGCTGAGATTTGAAATGAAATCTTTTAGGAAATCAAAAGAAGTAGAAGTGAGGAAGGAGAACATTCTAGGCCTGGAAGACATTCAGTGAAAAGGGACAGAATTAGGAGATAAGAAGAGTATCAAATGCAAGGAATGGCAAGCAAGCCAGTGTTCCTTGCTTGTAATTAATATGGAAGGGTTTAAAAAGGCCAAATTGTGAAGGGCTTTGAAAAGGATTTCATATTTGATTCTGGAGGTAACGGGAAGCCACTAGTGTTTGAATTTGGAGGAAACATGGTCAGATCAGGAAGATCAATTTGGCAGTTGAAGGTTTTAGTTGAGGAGAGAGTTGAGTCAGGAAGAAACTTAGAAGGCTGTTTGGATAATCCAGGCTTGAAGCAATGAGGTCCTGAGCCATCAGGACATCTGTGGGAGAGTTGAAGAGACTGATAAAGAGACATGCTGTAAAGGTAGAAATGAGACTTGGTAACAGATGATGGGCAAGGATGACACTGAGGTGCCTGAAAGGATGTTAGTGACAGTAAAAGGAGAGTCTTGAAGTGCAGAGAGTTTCAGAGGAACAATAGTGAGTTCTGTTCTGGAAATGCTGATTTTTGAGAGGTGTAAGGGGCATCTAGTTTGAGAGGTCCAACAGGCAGTTAGTGATGTGACCTTGGAGCTTCAAAAGAGAGACAAGGACTGGATATGTAGTCCTGGGAAGCATCTCAGATGGACTGAGTGACATGAAAATATCAGACTTGGGACAATGTCTCAGGTTTTCTGTGTCCTTATTGGAGTTATTGTCATGTTCTTCTTTTCCTTGAAACAAAAGACTCCTTCTGAATCACTTACTAAACTCAAATGGAAACTTTTTCCAGAGCAGTTACAGATACTGAAAGCAGGAAGTAGACTGGATGTTTTATGATGAAACAGCCATACAGAGTTGGAGGCAATGTTAAATCTGATTAAGTTGATTCTAATTCTAGAAAGTAGAAGCAATGCTGTATTGTAACTTAGGTTCACCAGAAGGTAACAGTGATGCTTACTGTTTTCAAAACTGGCTTGTTCCTCATTTTTTAAAAATGCAACAGAATTTCTTCCTAGTTTTGCTTCAGCAGCTTAGGGGTGGGAGTTCATGAAATTAGAATATTTAAACTGCCCAGTTTGAGATATCAGAGAACATCCTTCTTGTTGCTGAAAACTCAAAGCTGATTTATCTTTTCTACTTCTTTTTTGGTTTTCTTCCAGCTAAGAACTTGCTGTACCTATAAAAAATTAACCTTTCCCTATTTCTTCTAGAACCTTTTTTTTTGCCAAAGTAAGTACCCATCATTTGGGGTGGGGCAGTGTGTGTGCTTGGACTAGAGAGGCAAAAGGTGCTCTTAGGGAGGTTCATCAGGAACATACATTTTTCTTGTCCTCCATCATCCCTTTTTTTTGCAGCTCAAAGAATAAAACCACACAATCATGCACATTAAACTCTTCACTTCAGACTCAGACTTGCATATGATAGGAAGTGCTTAGATATTCCTTTGACTCATGAAGAAATAAATGTAACCATGCTTATAAAGGTACAATAAGATGGCAACCTGGTAGGATTAGCAGAGTTGTGAGGAGCAAGAAGATGAGAATGCACTCCTTTTTGGTCATATCAATAGACAAGAACCCTCACATTCCATTTAGTGACATCTAGGTGGCCTAGTGGATAGAGAGTCAGAAAGATTTCAGTTCAATTCTGTCTCATACTTTCTATGTGTAACCTTAAGAAAGTTGCTTAAACTTTTAGCTTCAGTTCTATTTTATGTACAATGGGAATAAAATAGCAACTACTTCACAGCTTTGTTGTGAGGATTAAATGATATATTATATGTAAAGGTCATTGCAAACCCTGAAATTCCATATTAATGTTAGCTATTTATAAAATTTTTGCTGTTCAGTCTGTGTAATTAGAATCTGCTCCCCAGGACTCTAAATCCCAGCATCCCAAAGATTTAGAGTCCTGGGGAGCAGCTTCTAATTACACAAGTCCTTTCAGTTGTGTCTGACTTTTCATAACCCCATTTGGGGTTTTCTTGATAAAGGTAATGGGGAGTAGCTTGCCATTTCCTTCTCCAGCTCATTTTGTAGATGAGGAAACTGAGCTAAACAGAGTTAAGTGACCTGCCCAGGGCCATGCAATTAGTTTGTATGTGAGGCCAGATTTGAACTCAAGAAGATGAGTCTCCCTGACTTCAGGCCAGAGGCTCTATCCACTGTGCCACCCGGCTTCCTGTTTATAAAATAGTATTTAAACAAAGGAAATTTGTCTTAAGATGTTAAAGTGAACCATGGTCTGACTATATATTGTACTTACAGTTTTAGTATATAGTATATTATATAGTAGTCCTAGTAAACAATATAGTTCTTTATATACTGTAGTTAGAGTCTTAGAACTATATGTGCTTCCATAGTTTTTCATGAAGTTTTAAAGATATTCCATCTTGACCATCCGATAGGGAAATGGGGGACTAGGCTTTTTGTCTCTCCATCTCCTTCCTTTTGGATCTCAATCACTGAATTTTTATAAAATTAGGATTTAGAAATCATCTAATCTCTCCCAACATGATATTTCTAGCAGTCTACTCTGATATTCTCTGGGAGATAAATAAATACTTGCCAAATCTCCATATCTCTAGTGACATCTTTCTCATCCTTTTAGACCCTAAATTAAGTGCTTTCTCTTTCATAAAGCCTTCATTGATTTATTCATATCCTTTCCTCCTTTCTTCCTTGCTTCTTTATGACCTTCCTTTCTTCCTTTCTCCTTCCCCTCCTCCCTTCCTCCTTTCTTTCTTTTATTTCTTCATTCCTTCTGCCTTCTTTACCTCTCTTCTGTCTTTCCATTATTCCCTCCCTTTTTCTTTCTTTGCTTTTTTTTGTATTCCTTCTCAGCTCTTTGCACATAGTAGGTGCTTAGTATTTTCCAAAAATGAATGTTTAATGGTTAATAATGCATGTACTTATAATGTTTACAAAATAGGACTATATTAAATCATTTCCTATAGATAAAATGCTGTACTAATTTTTATAAAACCTCTAGAGAATGTATATAAGGAAATGATTTTTATAATTGTGTAAGGCTCTAGTTCTTCATTAAAAGAACTGGGAAATTATGTAATTCTTGAAGATATTTACCAGTGAAACTTGTTATTGTGATTGCTGTGACAGCTTACCACCAATATATAATGAATATTAGGGAATGGTGGAGTATTAGTCATATCAAAAAATGTGACTTTGCCTGCTCTAGTGAAATCTTGGATATTTTTATATTAAACTGTATTAACTCTTTAGACTTGTTGCACAGCCTGTGAAGTACATTATTTCTTGATTACTGAGGAAAACGTCCTACAATCATGTATTTTTCATCAAAGATTTTCATATCCTGAAATGACACAATCCACACAAAAAGCCTTACCAACACTTTTCTCAAGATTAATCTGTAGACAAGTTTCAAAAGATTAGTTTCCACCAAGCAGCAGATGTGATATGCAGTCCAGTTCTTTCTTTGCCATGGGTGCCATAGGGTTTTCTGAAAGGAAGGCTTGAAAATTGGAGCAGAAGTGAAAGAAGAGACCCAAACTTCCTCCTGGGACTTAGTTATCAAAGCAGGGAGAACTTGTTAGTCGGCTCTCTTGTGAGCAATGATTTGCCTTGCTGGTTTGTTTTGGAAGTGATTTCTATCAGCTGTGAGTTAAGGGAAAAATGAAAACTGTGTTGCTTGTTTTCATAACCTAGATAATTTCACCTGAAAAGAGTTGGTATGTTTGGGTTTGGCCTCTTTACCCTTCAGATTAAAGACAGGATGTGCCGAACAAAAAGAAAATAAGGACCAGCCATATCCTCGGCTTTTTTCCATTACATCTTATTGGCACTGAGTAGTTAAACTCCCTTTCTCTTTAGGTCTCCAAGCCAAATGGGTTTTCCAATGTTTTAAGAGTGAGAGGAAATATAAAATATTTCAGACTGAACCCTCCTCCCCTGAGACTTGTTGGGAGACCTTTAAGAAAAGCCCACGTTCTGTCTTTAAGAAGTTGTTATATTGGGATATTGGCTCCCACCTCTCCCCCCCACCCCCATTTTGGTTTGTTTTGATGGGCAACTTTTAGCTGAAGTAAAACTAAGGTCCTAGGAACTTGTCCCTGGTCTTTCTAGTCTTCTAAATGACTTCTCTGTCAAGAAAATAGCACTCTGTTTACCCATTTTCCTTCCCACTTTAATTGGATAAGATATTTATCACTTGGATGCCTTTTCTGTCCTAAGTATACCACAATGGCACATTCATACAGAGCTATTTTACATTCTAAGAACATATTTAGGAAAAAGGGGAGGAAAAGTAATTATTTAAAAAGATTTCTGACTACTTCATGATAACTGTTCTAACACTGAATAGTCAAAGTCACCTACCCCCAGCCTAACTATTATCCCAGGGAATTCTAAGTCTAGCAATTAAGAAAAGATAAGAATTTCTATGCTGAGGTTCACATGCCAGTAAACTAAATAAAAATTGTACATTCGAGTGAATGAGACTATTCAGGCCAAAGTGTGGATACAAGCATCATGCCAGCTGAACTACCAAGTCTGGAGGCTAATGGAAGGTGTGACACTAAAAACATAACATAAAACCAATAATACTTTGAAGGTAAATGATATGTCAGGTGATTCCATTGAGCATATGAAGCACAGATGGATCAGTGTAACAAACTACCATCTTTGTTGCTTAGGCATAAGAAAAAGAATATAATGATCTTCCTGTTTCCTTTTAGAATTTTAAAATGAATGCTTATGGTAGTTTCAACATTTTATACTTCCAAAAAATGAATTTTGAGATACTTTTTCCTCCCCATTAGATAAGTGTCTTTAAATACTTTATAATTGAATTCTCAGCTAACAAATTCCTCTTCCCTTCACTCTTTCTTCTTCATGGCCCATTTATTCCTCAAGTCCAATTCTATCCTTTCCCATCCTTATCCAATGGTAATCATAAAATAGATTTGGAAGGGACCTTAAAGGAAACCTAGTCTTACCCCTACCTTATAACATACTCTATACAATATTTCCAACAATGGAGGAGAGGGATCATTCATCCTCTAACTGAAGAAGGCCTTTAATTTTAGAGAATATAGTCCATTTCATTTTTGGACACCTATAATTGTTAGAGCCTTCTTTTATTTTAGGTGGGAATTTGCATCCCTGTAACTTCTTCCCATTGGTTCTATTTCTGTCCTTGTGGACCAAGATGTTTGAGATGCCTTTTCCATATGTTAATCTTTCAAATATCTTAAGAAAGTAATATCATTCCCACTACATCTTCTCTTCTCTGGACTTACTGTTCTCCAGTCCCTTGATGGATTCCCAAAACTTCTGGCTCTCCTAACTAACTTGTACTTTGTCTCTCCCTGCTAGATTGTGAGCAGGAACTGATTTTTGTTTTTCTTTATATCTCCAGTGTGTACCACAGTACTTGGCATATTGTAGGCACTTAATAAATGCTTGTCATCTGACTCACTCTCCTAATCTCTTTCCTCTGGACCTACTCTTTGTTGCCAATATTCTTTTTTTTTTAAAGTTTTTTAAAATTTTAAAATTTTTTAATTTTGTATTGCCAATATTCTAATGAGAATGTAGAACTTAGTAGTGAAAATGAATGAGTAACACAGACTCAAGCACTGTAAGCGTTGATCATCTTGCCTTATTTTACTAGCTTGGCAGTCAAGTTCCACACAATGAATTTCTTTAAAATATTTTTTAAAATGTTAATTAGTATATTCTTGTTTTCATATTGGAATCATTTCCCAATATATATCTGGCCACCTCCACCCAGGGAGTCAGCTACACACCAATCAACACGTGACTATTGTATCATAGCTTGTAGATAGATTGTACATAGATCATGTATAAAATAGGATAGTGAAATTAGCCTAAGGCATTGTAACAGTTTAGTGTTAAGGTTAAGAGTTAGTGTAGTCAATTCATAGATTACTAGGTTGCTTAGTGATAGAATTTAAACTGCATTGGCAGATTTTTCTTTGACAAAGTTCTTTGTGAAAGCCTCGGCTGAAATTGTGCTAATGGAAGATTTATAGTTAAAGTTATTTTTGCACGGTGATAAGCATAGTTAGAGAATTGTTGTATTAGTCTAGAATTGTAAGAAAGGGTAATAGTAGGAGTAGGTTTATTGATTTTTGGTATGTTCTTATGTTCAACATTTGCATTTCGTTTCCTGTAGTCATTTTTGTAAACCCTAATCCATAACCTATATCTTTCCTGGGGAATACCCTAGTCTAGGAATAGTTAGATAGGAGTAAAATAGCATAGAGTAGAGGGAGATTTTTATTTTGGGGGGATTAGAAAATACCATAGAGTAAGAATATAATTAAGGTAAGTATTAAGATTCACGAGCACCGACTTGGGAAGGTCGGGCATCTGTGGAAGGGGACGAGAGGAAGGAATGGATTTCTGACACGGGTATGCCATGGAATGCAGGAGGCAGTGAGAAGAGGCCAAAGGTCATTTGGACCCCTCAATCAAGGGGCTGCTGGGAAACTTAACAGACGTTTGGGGGAGTCTGGTCTTGGACTCTGAAGGAGAGCCAGCTCTCAGAGACTTCTGGAGGACTGGAAATTTCCCTGATAGCTGTGATTCCCAACTGCTCAAAGAAGCCATTAGCCTGAAGACATCTTTCTGTGCTAGGCTGAGGGAATACCTGTGTAAATCAGATCAATGGCCATTTACCTCAAAGGGGTCACCCTGAGGGGGACTGAGTCATGCCTGAAAGACCCATCTGTCCAATACCGGCCAATCCTAGAGCCTAAACTTTATTCTTATTAGCCTAGGATAGCTAGGATAGAAATATCAACAGGCAGAGAGGGTTCAGGCCATCCCCCGCTTGGCCAAGGGCTGAGAGGTATTGACTACTGATCAAGACCTTCAGTGAGGGAACTCCTATTACCCTCTTCCCCAAACCTTGTCCATTGTTACCTTGTCATTAGACTTCAACAAAACATTTTTGGAAAGCAGTCAGATTTATTAACAGAAGAAGATCAAAGGGAGATTGGTGGGTGGAGGTTTTTCCCCCGGAGGGAGAGCTCTCACAGACTCAGGTCAAGTCAAACCTCCTGAGTTGCTCGCCATTGCGCTCGCTCTCTCTCTCTCTCTCTCTCTCTCTCTCTCTCTCTCTCTCTCTCTCTCTCTCTCTCTCTNTCTCTCTCTCTCTCTCTCTCTCTCTCTCTCTCTCTCTCTCTCTCTCTGGTAGTTGTTTTCTTCAGAGGAGTTCACCAAAGGAGGGCTAGGTTAAACCAAAATTTCCTAGCCAGACGTCTATCCTTTCCTCCTGAGGTGTTCACTATCCTCATATAAACTGCTGCATCATCTTGCCCACCATCCTTTATCTAGTGGCAGAAGGTAGCCATTTGTTCTCTATCCAAGGAGGGGAAATACCCTAACAGGTCAAGTTACCCAAATCACTTGACACCAGTCATGTCATTTATAACAACAACCTGAAGTTTTTCCCTACCTTTCTACACTATGTCTTGTAGACAGTAGATCCTCTGCAAAGAATGGAGGGAAACACATCCTCACATACTCTATTTTTATTTAGGGCCATTTTTGCAATTATATAGTGTTCAATTTCTATTTTGTTGCTGTATTTTTCCATTTTTATTGTTAGACAGTAAGTATTCACTAAATGCTTATGATGTGCCAGACACTGAGAATATCGACAGAGTAAGTCACACTGATTGGTTCTCTTAAAAATTTTTTTAATAGTGTAACCTTTAATATTCAGCTCATCTATCCATTTTGACATTATTGTAGTATATGGTGTAAGATACTGGTCTATACCTAATTTCTGCCAAAATTTTCTTTTTTTCCCCTGTAGCTCTTTTTAACTTCTACTCAAAGTACTTTCTATTCTGGATTGATCAAATATCCTACATTATCTTTTATTTTCATTCTTAACTTTGCATCAAGTAATCTTAGGTAATTATCTGACCTTATTTAGAGTAGATTTCTAAACCTTTTTATGTCATGGACTCCTTTGGCAGTCTAGATGTCATCTATGGAACCCTTGTCAATAATGTTCTTTTAAAACAAATTATAATTAAAGGAAATGATAAATTTCAGTTAAATAGTAAAATAGAGATTTTATTTTCCCCCCATTCAGGTTTGTGGATATCTTGAAATCTGTCCACAAAATCCCATTTGAAATACTTGGGCCCCAGGGTAAGAACCCCTGCTTTTAGAGCATTGTGACACAGCTTTTAAAGTTATATGTTGAATTTGTTATATAGCAAATTCTTCATGAGAAAATTTTGTAGTTTCACTTATAATACTCCCCTGTCCATGTTGTATAAAAATGCTTATTTTATTTGGTGTTTTAAAAGTTCAGAATAAAAAGAAAATAAAGTATAAAAAGATTAATGTGATCTACAAAATCTTTGAATCATTAGAAAAATCCCATAAAAAATAGCATGATTGTTATTTAAGCCCTGAAAACAGAGTTAGGGAAATTAGTAGCGGGGTCAGAGAGCACCTGAGGAATGTGGGAGAATGGTAGATAGTATGGTGGGGGTGGGGGTGGTGATTAGAGATGACTCAAGTGGAGCTGGCTTCCTGAACTTGCAGATCTATATCAATGTCCAGTGCTCATTATTCCCTTTTTTCATTTCAGTACTTGTCCAGGGCAAGTTAAAAATAGCGACAAAGGCAACCCTAAAACTAAACCTTGATGATTTGGTATTAGCCTTACTCATAGCCTAGAATGAGACAGAAAACGAGGAGTTCTTATTTACTTTCACCTTCTTCCCAGTATGGGAAGTATTCTTTCTCCTGTTACAGAAAATTGTTTTACCTTGCTCGAATATCACTATTAGAAAGTCTCCTATTCAGCTGCTTCATAATGCCACCTCTGTGTCAGGACATCTTGAAATACATTGATGAAAATGAAATCTACTTAAATTTCTTCTTCTGTTACACTGATAAAGATATGGGGCATCTTTGACCAATGATCATCTTTCTCCTTCTGAAAATGAAAAAGCTCCTTAAATTTTTCCACACAGGTATCTTATCTCTCTTCTTCCTCCCAGTTCTCCGTCCTTAAGATGGACACACACACACATACACGCACACATTTGCGCATGCTGATAGATATTCAACTCTTTAAAGATACACTTAGGGGTAGCAGTGCCAGATCTGGAGTCAAAAGGACTGGGTTCAAATCTGATCTTAGACACTTCCTAACTCTATGACCCTGGGCAAGTCACTTAAGTCCGGATTGCCTAGCCCTTGTTGCTCTTCTCTTTTAGAATTCATACTAAGACAGAAGCGAAGGGTTGGGGGAAAAAAAAAAAAGATAACACTTAGAACATTCCAACCAAAGCGGATAACAACTCCCGTCTCTGGTTTAGTTAAGGCTTTCTCCATGTTACCACAGGCAAAATAAAGTAGGGTTTGAAGATGGCCATTCTGGCCATTGAAACCCAAACTTCCCCCGTAAAAGAAAAAGAGAAGAAGGGACAAGGACTGGCTGGAATTGTGCAGGTTAGTTGGCTCTGAAATTTCATTCATTAGATAAGTTCATGGAATGAAGTTAATCCTTCGAGAGATTAAAAATCCTTCAACCTGTTTGGGTTTCATGGATTTCACTTACTTGCATTACTTGCTCCCTGTGTTTATCCTTTTTTGTTACTATTATTTACAGATTTCTTTGGAGGAAGAATTGCCTGTACAAATATGGTCTTAGGTTGTACCATTCAAGCATTCAGGTTTTGGTTTTTTTTTTTTTTTCCTTTCTGTGCTTTTTAAGGAAAAAGATGTAAAAAGTCAGAGTTTAATCTCATATTTTGAGGTCAGATCTTTTTCTTTTACAGATGAGGAAACTGAGCCTGAGAGATGTTAAGTGATGTATCTAAAATCACAGGGTTAGGATTTGAAACCATGTTCTTTGTCTCTCAAGCCAATACTCTTTTCTGTTGTACAAGAGATACCAGGGTGAACTTTAACTTGCGAATTGCTTGGTGGTGTGTTTCCTAGGCCACAAAAAAGTTGAATGTATGACTTGACTGGCCAAGAGAGTGCTTGAGGGTGACCTAGAAGGCAGGACCTTTGAGTTTTGATTTCATTGTTTGTTATTTTCCAAAACACACCTGGAAATAGAAATCTGATTATTGTTTCAGCCTTGGTTTTGTACACCCAAAGCAGTGGCTTATTTATTCCTTTTCACCACCACACCCCTCATTCCTAGAATTGTCTCCCTCTTTGTTTCCATCTCCTAAATTCCCTGGGCTTCCTTTGCATCCTAGCTAAAATCCTACTCTCTGCCAGTCTTTCATGTTCCCCCTTAATAATGCTGGTGCTGATTATATTCGCTTAATGCTGTATTTATCTTGTTTGTACATAGTTATTTTCATGTTGACTCCCCCATTAAATTAAGTGCTTTGACAGTAGGGATTATTTTTGCTCTCGTTTATAGGCCCAGTACTTAGTTCAGTGCTTGACAAATACTAGATTCTTAATAAATGTTAGGTGACTTGAGTTGGAAAAGAAGAATCCTAGGAACACCTCCAAAATGAAAGTGACCAACTGAATTTTAGTTATGGCAGAAATATGTGGCCTGATGTTTGAAATGAGCTTGGGGAAGGTGTGAGAATTTTGAGGAATGTAAGCCTTTCAGGGTGTGGATCTCAAAAATGAGGAAAGGGGCACCTTAACCACAGAAACATATAATGTGCCAAACCCTTACACACACTCAGAGTGGCATAGGCCACCAGGAGATCTATGAGAGGAACAGCAAGATTTCTCAACTTCCTTTTGCAATATATAGAAGGACTTGCATTAATTTAGTTCTTTGAAGCTTCTATTACAGAGGTTAGAACTTAGAATAATGGGTAGAAGCTCAAAAGAGGCTTATTTTAGGATAGATGTCAGGAAAAATTCTTATATTAGAGTTGTCCCAGTGTGAGATGGGCTGCCTCAAGGGTGCTGAGTTCCTTCTCCTTTTAAGTCTTCAAACAAGTCAGGTGACCTCTTGCCAGATAAGTCAAAGCTTGGTGTTTATCACTGATTTTTTTTTTAAGCTAAAGAGGAGAAACTGATATTCAATCTTCTAGTCTGTCAGTTATTCCAGGATTGAATTCCTTTTCCTATTAAGCGACTCTGTTTATGCAATCTGCTTTCTGAGGCTGGTTGTTGGGGCCTCTGTGCAAGCCTGAGAATGGGCAGTTTCTGGAGTCTAAGGTTTCTTTGGAGGAAATGGAAAGATGTAAAATTGGCTCAACTCTTGGTTTCTTTGTCTAGGAGCCATCTTTTTCTTTTCTGGGTGTACTGTTTACGGAGAGAACACCTGTCACAGCTGGATTGCTTTGGGAATAGTGTGGAGTTTTGGGCCCTATTCTGGGACAGGTTTGAGACTTTTGAGAAAGGCAGCAATGGGGGAAGGGATTATAACTCAAATGCCAGTGGACAGTTATTGAATTACTAATGCTGGAAGCACTCAGTGATCTAAAGATTTAGATGGGCAGGTCAGCTCTGTTGTGATTGTTGTCCAACTTTTGACTTGTTCAGTTCAGTAGTTTTCCAGTTTTATCCAACCTTTTGTGATTCCCTTTTCTGGGGTTTTTCTTGACAGAAATATTAGAGTGGTTTACCATTTCCTTTTCCAGATCATTTTATCAATGAGAGAACTGGGACCAACAGAGTTAAGTGACTTGCCCAGGATCACACAGTTAGTAAGTTGTCTGGGGACAGTTTTGAACTTAGAAAGCTGAGTCTTCCTGAGTCCAAGGCCAGCTCTCTATCTATCTCTCTATCTAGTTGCCCTGTCTTTCGACATAGAAAGCATCTATATTGCATAGAACAGTCAAGTCTATCACACATTGGACATTTCTCTTTAGCATTATTTCTGTCACTAGGATTCCTAATTTTAGATGCTTCTTGATCAACAGAGATCAAGACAAGAAACTGTTTGATCCCATTTACTTGGTGGAGACTTGAAGTACTTTGTGATCTGAATCCAAAGTTCTCTCTTGGAGAATTATTGTATCAAAGCCTCAGAGAGTTTGATCTGAATACCCTTTTCCAGAAAACAGTAGACAGTTATTTTTGGCTGCAAGGGATATGTGTTAATCTCCACTGAGCTACCACTTTGAAAGTTAGCAGATTAGGCTTTAGGGCTTGACTCTCTCACTTTGAACATTTGGATTTGAGAGTTTAAAAAAATTCACACCTATGGTTTGATGCATTCCATGATTTGGTCTACATTGGCCCCAAAGTGGTCTCCACTCCAGCACCTATAGCTGTTTTGGAAGTAATGAGGAATTGACAATTCTGGTATAAACTGGAGGGCAGATATCAACGAAGTGAACCGAAGAAGCCTGTCAGGAGTCAGATACTAAAGCCTCTAACAATAATTGTGCTACTCATGCCAAATTGTTTAATTTTTCCCTGTTTCATTTCCCTATATGTAAAGTCCCCTGGCATTTAAAGCCCTTCATAACCTATCCCCCTTCTTATCTTTCTAGATTTCTTATATCTTACTTCCCTCTATGGATTCTGTAACCCCACCATGGGCCACACACAGACATTCCCTTCTTCCAACACTTTCCATCTTAACATTCCCTGTGCCTTTGCACTAATGGACCCCATGCCCGAAAGGCATCCTTTGCCCTCTCATTTTTGCCTTCTAATTTCCCTGTTTTCCTTTAAGAATCAGCTCAAATTCCACCTTTTGCAGCAGACTTTGGCAGGGGACTTTTCCTGGTTCCCTTTTCTTCTCACGTTCTTACTAACTCTCTAGGGCTGGGATGGCAAATCTTTTAGAGACTGAATGCCCAAACTGCATTCTCAAACTGCATGTGAGGCACCCCCTTAACCCAGACTGGGAAGGGAGGAAGTGTTCTCATTGGGCTTCTGGATAGAGGGGAGGGTAATGAAAGAAATGTCCTCAGGTGTAGTGGAGAGGGGGAAGCAGCCCCCTGTGGCACACGTACCATAGGTTTGCCAACACAGCCCTAGGGACTTCCCTCTGAGACTACCTTCCATCTCTTGTAATTTATATATTGTCTACCTCATTGGAATACAAGCTCCTTGAATGTAGGGATTTTTTTTTTTTGCCTTGGCATTCCTTGCACATGGCACAGTGCCTGACATTTAGCCAAATAATAAATGTGTCTTGCTTGTTTGATCAGTGGACCTCTTAAACATATCTCACAGAGTTCTTGCAAAGAAAGTCTTTTGTATCTTCTGCCTTGGAACCAATATCAATTCTGAGACAGAAGATAAGGGTTAAAAAAACCCAACAACAAACCTTAAAAATACTATGTAAATGTCCATTATAATTTATCATTAACCTTCTATTAACCAGGATACTGCTGTTGTTGGTTGCTTTGGGTGGAGTTGGGGTGTGGAGGTAGGGGTGAGATTTCTTACCATGTTAATGTTTATAAATAGAGTGGCCCTCCTCCGATATGTGTGAACAATAGAAACAGTTCATCTTCCTGTTCCTCTCCCCTGTACAATTTAGAACCATGTTGTGTGACCATTGTAAGGTGAACCTGCCTTACAATTAAGTTCTTTTGCTACTTTGGACACTAAATCCCCTTAAAATGAGATGATGACGAATTTCGTTAGTCTTTCAGGGAAGGGTAAAAGGTGTATAAATCTTTCAGTGCAGAGCCATATAGACTATTATGGGTGCTTGATGCTGTTCAAAGGGCTTCAGGCATACAATTTGTAATGGAATAAAGACAAATCTCTAGAAACCTCTTGGGATCAGATATAAGTACTGCCCCAATAAAAAGCCAAAATTGCATTCTATATCCTCAGAAACAAGCAATTCCAGGTGAGAGCTCTAAGTTTAAAATGGGAAAAAGTTTGCAAGCCACATCCACCTAAAAGGTGATTCATTCACTCAGCCTTTGAGAAGACTAATTTTGTAAGCTGAGGTGGGTGCTGTGAATACAAGAAAGGGCATTGGATTCAATCAAAAGGATGAATCTGGGTAAAATAATCTGTCCCATTGTTTAAATAAGAAGCATGCAATAATCCACATATTCAAGAAGTAGTTTTGTCATTCAATAAGATCTGAGCATTTGCTTTTTTAAACAAACAAAAACCAATCTAAATTTTGTTTGTGTCACTTATATTGTAAGAAGTTGATGTCTATCTTAGAGAAAGGCATAAATCTGGAATCAAATAATGTTTCTTTTTCTTTTTGATGCATTAAACTAGGCTGAGTCTCTTTCCCTTTCACTTCCCTTCCCTTCTCCCTCCCCCCTCACCTCCCTTTTCTGTCAGTTTACACTTGGAAGTTCTTCCTGTGAACATTTGAAGACTCAACTTTAATCTTAAAAGAAATAATTCAGGAATTTTGAAACATAGTTAAAAGATTTGCTTTCCTTTAGAAAACCTTACTACGATATATTTTTGTCAGTGGGATTAAAAAAAAAAGGTGTCAGGAATTTTTTCCCATGTTATCTTATGTATACTTCCTACCCAAATTAAAACTGTTCTTTAGTCTGTTTACAGAGTATAGGTGCAAGCATCTCTGAAAATTACAGAACACTGGAATCTTCCAGTGGTTGAGTCTCAGTAATTGCAAATAATCTCTGTTGTTGTTGTATTAATGACCTTCTGTGTCTTTTTGTCCAGAAGAAGCAGCCATTTGTATATTCTGGTCATTGTTCTAGATTATAATGACTTCAATCAAATACAAATACAGTAGTTCACTTATTTCCCCCTAAATGTTTGCGTTTGCTACTTTGAAAATGGCATGTTTAGATGAATCTCTTTCAAGTAAAGAAAGCAGAACCCAAAACAACTATATACACAATGACTGCAGCTTGTATAAATGAAGACAACTTTGAACCGCAACTAAACTGATCAGAAACAATGGACAATGGTGGGTACTGACTTGCTGAAGTTTTAAGCACCCGCCCTTCCTTTTTGGGATTAGGAAATAACTACCCCTGGGAAGGTACCACCATCCACCCATATCATGCTTTTATACTATTATGCTTAACTGTTTAGGGGGTGGTTATCCATTGTGGGGAAGCAGTAGTTGTCATGTACTTGGGGTTTAAGCAGAACTGATCAGTTTAAAATAGGTGGTCACCTTGAAATTTTAAAAATAGTGATTTCAGGAGCAGTTATTATATTTCATCATACTGCTTTTTTTTAATGGCACTAGGCTTTTATTTTATGAAACTTATAAGAATTTGAGTTTGTTACTCAAGAGATGGCCCCTTGACCAACCCTCTCATTTTATAGCTGAGGAAACTATGGTTAAATGACTTGTGCAAGGTCACACAAGTAGTAAAAGACAGGCAGAATTCAAACCTGGTTGCTTTGCCCAAAAATTGATTTTTGTTTCTACTGGCTGCCAAGTACACTGATTTGTTGTTGTGTTGTTCAGTTGTTTCAGTTGTGTCTGATTGTGACCCCATTTGGGGTCTCCAGCTCATTTTACAGATGAAGAAACAGAGGCAAACAAAGTTAAGTGACTTGACCAGGGTCACATAGCTAGTAAGTACCCGAGGCCGTATTTGAACTCAGGTCTTCTTGACTCCAAGCTTATTACTCTATGAACTGTACCACCTTGCTGCCCTTATTAGTACATAGATACAATAGCTATTTTAAAGAAGGAATAAAATAGAATTTCTTTATATCACAGAAGCCAATTTTTCCAGAATTAGACGCTCTTTGTGGGAAGTTGGACGAGTACCATTGCATCCTATAATTACTATGCCTGCTGGGCTACATTTGTCCTTTTTTCCGTTTCTTTAGTAACTGCCATGTTTAAGTCAAGTGCTACTAAAGGCTACAAATTGGAGCAGAAGGGTTGGTATACACAGCAAACTGAAAAGTGGATGGGATGTATGGAATAAGGACTCCCATCTCCCCCTTTTGTTCCTTAATGGTGCTTTGTAAGCCAAAGAGATTTTGCTAAATGATGGTTTGTGTTCTGGCACTTTTGGTGCCTCTTTCCCATCGGGTTTATTTCCTCATCCTGCGACATTCCTCAAAACACCAACCTAATCATGCACAAAATTATATTTCTTTCTTTTTTTTTTAAACTCTTATCTTCTGTCTTAGAATCAATACTGTGTATTGGCTCCAAGACAGAAGAGCAGTAAGAGCTAGGCAGTGGGAATTAAGTGACTTGCCCAGGGTTACACAGCTGGGAAGTATCTGATCCAGATTTGAACCCAGGACCTCCAGTTTCTAGGCCTGGTTCTCAATCCACTAAGCCACCCAGCTGCCTCAACAAAATTCTATTTCAGTAGAGGCAGTGGTGCCCCACAGCACATAGAGAGCCAGACTCAGAGCCCGGAAGAGCTGGGCTCAGGTCCCATGTTTAGCACACAACCAGTGACATGTCTTTTGGCAAGGTGGCACTCTCAAAGCCAGAAGTATCAAACACACTGCCCACATAACGCTCCAAGGGGGGCAGGAACCAGATAAAAATGTAGAAATATTTGACAAGATTAAAAAAAAATACACAGCAACAAGGATGGCTCAGTGGATAGAGAGCCAGGCTTAGAGATAGGAGGTCCTGGGTTCAAATCTAGCCTCAGACACTTCCTAGCAGTGTGACCTTAAGTAAGTCACTTAACCCCCATTGTCTAGCCCTTACCTCTCTCTTTGGTCTTGGAAGCAATACCTAGTATTGATTCTAAGACAGAAGGTAAGGGTTTAAAAAAAATAAAGTAGAAATGCAATAGAGCATAGATAATGTTACTATGTGGTTTTCTGAGTTGTTATGAGCAGTAAGAGGCTAAAGATGCTAGTGATGGTTGCTCAAACAGGAGAGAGACCCTAACCACAACTAGATGTGAGTATAGGATTTATTTTACCTGGGCTAAGCCTCCTTTAAGACTCAAGATTCTTTGCTAAACCATGAGCCTTAGAAACCAATCCAGGCAGGCAGTTGGTAGGAATATCCAGGAAGTAGAATGTAGTTTCCTGAAAACTTAGGTTGAAATGAAGGATCACCACTGGCTTGGAAATGACTATAGCTGGTTAGAGATGTTATCTGGATCTGACTACTTGAAACTAGTTACTGTTACTAAGGTAAGAAGTTGGCTTTCAAAGATTATTTAAGCTTTAGGATCAAACTGGGTTTATTGCTATCAAACTGAGGGTAGGTAAGAGGGAGAAGGAAAGTGGGTGATGGAACCCTAAATGATCTTGCCTAAGTATTAAGACTAAATAAATATTGAAACACAAGTTGTTCCCTAAGGTGCAGAGTATGGGAAGACCTTGGGGGTCTCTCCCCAACCTTGTTTCAGTTTGTTGCTGAGCTCAGAGGCTAACAAGCCCCTGAGTCAGATGCTATTGTATTCTTTAAGTTAGTGTTCACTCTTGCTTGATTTAAAGATTGTTGGCTATGCCAATAAGGTATTGATTTGGCTAGCAATGAAGGTTGTCCCTACCTGCCTGGCTAATCAATCTCCCCAAACCTCCTAGGGCCCAGTTTGGTACCACCTCCCTAACCCAAGGAAATGAGAGAAAGAAGTGAAGTCCCAGGGGTTTGTGGACCTTAATTTATACTCTGTCCTTAACTGTCACCTTGGCACATGCCCTGGGGTGCTTTGCCAGGTTCTGTGTTCCAAAGTGGCAAACTGCTATTTTGAACCTACAGAAAATGGCTGCCTATTTCTACATATCACAGAGTCCACATGTAGCCACCCATATTTTTATTTCAGTTTGACACCACTAGTCTTAGATGAGTTTCCAGAACTCTAAGTCGCAGAGAAAGGACAGGCCTGAATTAGTAAGAGAGAATGAAGTCATCCTAAAAGGAAGTTCCCTATAGCAGTGGAATCACAGATTCAGCTTCAGCCCCTGACTTAGACCTTCGGAATGCAGCCTTAAAAATCCATTTTCTGAGGTATCAATAAAGAAGTGTATATGTTCCTGACTTAGGGACAGTTAGGTGGCACGATGGAGAAATGCCAGGTCTGGAGTTAGGAAGACCCATCTTCTTGAGTTCAAATCTGGTCTCAGACACTTGCTAGCAGTCTGACCCTGGACAAGTCATTTAATGACCCTGTTTGCCTCAGTTTCTTCATCTGTAAAATGACCTGGAGAAGGAAATGGCAAATTACTGTAGTAACTTTGCCAAGAAAACCCCAAATGAAGTCACAAAGGGTCAGATAGGATTGAACAACCAGCACCACCAATGCTCTTGGCTTTTTATTTCCTTAGTGTAGAAGCACTCGTGATACACATTAGCACCTGTTCTGTAACTGAATCCTTCAGTGCCCAGGTGAACACAATAAGTGACTCATGCTCACACGACTACTATATTCTAGGACTTGAATGCGGGTCTTTCTGACTAAAAGATCAATTCTTTGGCCATTATGTGCCTCTGCCACTATTCTCCAGCTTTGAGTCTAGTCACCGTATTTTGGGTTGTATATGTGCTCTGTCTGTGTGTGCTACATCATGACAAGTGGAGGCTTGCATGGAGTCTTTTTTAATCTGTTCTTTCTTCAGTAGATCTGTCGCGCACACAGAGGTAAATTCTCATTTCTGAAGCTCTGACCCAGAGGTGACTGTAGGGAACAAGAGTTGGGATTGACCGTATTACTGTGATTATCTAACATTTATATAGCACCTGCTATGTGCCAGGTACTGTGCTGAGCGCTTTATAAATAGGATCTTATTTGATTTCCACAACCACCTTGGGGAGCAGATGCTAGATACATAAATGCAGCAAGTATAGTTAAATAAGCAAGTTGAACTAAAGATCAAGGAGGCAAATTTGATCTCTCATACATTTCATTGAGAGACATCATAGGATGGAAGCACGTTGAAGATCCCCATTTCACAGGTGAGAAAAGCTAAGCAAATGGAAGTTAAGTGATTTTTTCTCAGGGTCACTCTTCTAAGAAGTATCTTGAACAACAACAAAAATATCCAATAACTGTGATTTTGGCAAAGAGAGAGCTATGGCAGATGTCATATTTCACTTTCCCCAATCACTGCTATATCTTGCCTCTCTGTGTTAGGTTTGTGAACTTTTGTCCTGAACTCATTTATATAAATTTCAGAAACATTTATTAAACACTTACAACATTTAGTATTACATTACAGATACAAAGACAAAATATGGGGGAGAAAGTCAATTCTTACCTTGAGGTGCTTTAGTCTACTTGGAGTTTCAATATGGAAACAAATCACAGAATGTTCTCTCTTTTAGCAGATAGCCTGTGGTGTAATCCATGCTTGTATTACTTATTTGAACTCTGACCAAGTAATGTCCATCATATTTCTGCTTTTGGTTCTAGGATTACTTGATGAGCAGAGAATCACAAAAACATTATATTCTGCAAAAAAATATTATTTGAAGAATAACTTGTGTATGTGCACTACCAGAGAAGGAACTGATAATAGAAACAAGCAAGACATTGTCTTGTGTGTGTGTGTGTGCATGCGTGCGTGTGTGTAATATATCTTTTTGGAGATGGTAGGTAGATAACTGAGAACTTTAATGAAACAAACAGATGGGGGCAACTGGGTAGCTCAGTGGATTGAGAACCAGGCCTAGAGACAGGAGGTCCTAGGTTCAAATCTGGCCTCAGACACTTCCCAGCTGTGTGACCCTGGGCAAGTCACTTGACCTCCATTGCCCACCCTTACCACTCTTCCACCTAGGAGCCAATACACAGAAGTTAAGGGTTTAAAAAAAAACAGATAAATAAATTTAAATAATTAAAAAAAGAAAGGTTTAGAACACTATACAAAAATAATATATTCAAAAAATACAATATCCTATTTCTGTCCCTCATATTGCATGCCTTTTTTTTCTGAATAAACCATAAGTCTCCCTGAGAAATATTTTAATCATGGGCTCCATTGTATAGAGGCAGCTAAGTGATATAGTGCATAGAGTGCAGGACCTTGAGTCAGGAAGTTATCTTCCTGCATTCATATTTGGCCTTGGATACTTATAAGCTGTGTGACCCAGGGCAAGTCACTTAACCCTTTTTGTCTCAGTTTCCTCTTCTGTGAAAGGAAGGAATTTGGGTAAAATGTAAAGGGTCAGAGTAAAGATACAGAAGTTTGCTGGATGCAGAAAACAGAATGTGTAAGAGGGAAGCTTGGAATTCTCAGAGAGGGTTCTGAGGTGCTGGACTGTCAGTTGGAGAGGGAGTGAGGAGGTTGTGGAGAAGTATACAGCTTCTGAACTTGGCTCTCTCTCTGATCCAGTGTGAGATTTGCCCTAATCTTCTACTTTGTCTCCTGTTGGTCCTGTTGTCTCTGCATTGATCCCAGACAGCGAATTGACATCTATTGAACTACCAAGAAAAGAATACCAGTGAAACTGACCTGGAATTCCTGCAGACAGGGGTGACTAGGTCATTCCTGGCACCATCCTCCTGATCCAGCAACTGCCTCTCACCTTATATCAAAGACTATTTGGGGGACTTTTGGGTTAAGATGGCTGCAGAGTAGAAGCAGGGTGCTTAACTCTCCTAACCAACTCATACATGATACCTCAAAAGGACACAAAAGTCAAATCCATATGAACAAAGGGATCCCACAATAGGGTGCAGCATTGAAGGTACAAGAGATTTGGGCATTTCCATGCTATAAGGGGGTGAAATAGCTCTCACTAAAATGTGAGCTGATCAAACCCCCACCCCTGCCCCTACCCCCCACAGCCCCAGAGCCAGCACACAAGAGTTAGAGCAAGTGTGGGGCATTCACTAAGTTCTTGGCAGCTGACTGGCATCACCAAGGGCTTGCTCCTGAGAGCAGCAAGACTTAAAACCCCAAGAGGCTAAAGAACGTGGACTTTGAGTGCGGACCTTGAGCATGGACCTAGAGCGGAGGGGTGACAGTCTGTGGAAGCAGCGCGCTGAGACTCGTAAAAGAGCCTTGGGCAGAGGAGCAAGCAAGGGGACCACCAGGAAGCTTGACCCTGAGAATAGCTAGACTTGAGACCCCAGGAGTGTAAAGAGCGCAGACCTTAGGTGCAAGGATAAAGCTGAGAGGGGTGGCACTGCCCTGTGACTCAGGCAAAAACTGCTCCACAACTCTATACACAGAGAGCTTGCCAGCCTCACCCAGACTTCTGACTGACAAGGAAAAGCCAGCATAATAATGGCAAGCAATGCCCAAGAACTAACCAAAAGAAAAAACAAGAGGAAAGCATTAACACTTGATAACTTTTACACAGAAAAAATCCAGACAACAGAGCAGACAGCAAAGGAGGACAAACAAGTAAACACATCCAAACCTTCCCAAAAAAATGAAAATTGGTCACAAGCTCTTGAAGAGTTCAAATCTGAGATCATGAGAAAGTTGAAAGAGATTTGACAAGAAAAGTGGGAAATAGTTCAAAAGGAAATTAACAGGTTAAAAGACAGAAACTCCCAATTGGAGAAAGATGCCCCAAAATCAAATGAAATGATAAGAAAATTGGAGACCCAAATTAAACAGCAGGAAACCATGAAAAACAAGATAGATCAAATCAAAAAAGAAAATCAAACAATTATAGCAGAAAACCAGTCTCTAAAGACCAAAATTGGGCAAGCAGATGGCAGTCATCTTGCAAGACAGTAAGAACTAATAAAGCAATATAAAAAGAATGACAAAATAGAAGGAAACGTGAAATATCTCACTGAATGACAGATCAAGAAAACAGGTCTAGAAGAGACAATTTGAGAATCATTGGACTTCCTGAAAAATCAGAAATTAATAGAAATTTGGACACTAGACTACAAGAAATTATCAAAGAAAACTGCCCTGATGTTCTTCAACAAGAGGGAAAAATAGACATTGAAAGGATCCATAGATCATCCTCTACACAAAGAATATTTGGTTGGGCTTAGACTAGAGCAGTTAGACAGGAAGATGGGAAATTTAGGCAGAGAGGGAGATAGTGTAGCTCCAACTATGTTGGAGACCGAAACGACCTTTTGCAGAGATTTATTAAGTATAGGGAAACTCCTAGCCCTCCATCTTGTACCCAAGCCTAACTATCACCTGTAATAAACCTGTTGTTGAGATCTATCAGTCAGATTGTGTTTTTAAGGATCTCAGGCCTGAGGGTAGCCATCTTATTCTCTGTGCCTTGGAGGAGTCATCACCAATTGACTCAAGGGTCGCCAGCCTCAATTACTGGTGAAAATTACAATCTTACTTCTGTAAATGAGCTGAAGAAGGAATTGGCAAACCACTCCACTCTTTCTGCTAAGAAAACCCTAGGGAGTACACAGAGTCAGATGCAACTGAAAAATGAGTAAATAACAACAAAAAACATCCTACAATATCTCTCAGTGATTCATGTGAAAGATCAAATTTGCCTCCTTGTGCTAGGATTTTTAGTTTATCTTACTTATTAACCACACTTTATTCATTTGAATAAGAATATTTGAATCTTTGGATTTTATTGCTCATTCCTTTTTTTTTAAACCCTTACCTTCCATCTTAGAATCAATACTGGGTATTGGTTCTAAGGCAGCAGAATGGTAAGGGCTAGGCAATGGGGATTAAGTGACTTGCCCACAGTCACACACACTCAGGACCTCTTGTCTCTGGGTCTGACTCTCAATCCACTGAGCCACCCAGCTGCCCCCTTACTCATTCCTTTTGAAGGTTTAGTTTCTTTAGAATTACTGAGCATCTCTATAATAATTCTTTTTCTCCTCTTGTAGCTGCTATTCTTTTCATTTGAATGAGTGATTGTCTCTTTTCCATTTTAGGATTCCTTTGATCCATTTGGAAGATTCTAGGCAAATACATTCTTACTAACCCTCATTAAGTGTCCTCCATTCCCATTTAAGAGATTGTCTTTCCTAGATTTTAAGACATGGTTCAAAAATCCAAACACTGTCTCAGGCATCATTTTTTAAAATTATACTTAGAAACAATTTTTGACTCAAGCATCATCTTAATCAGATTTGGTAATCAAACTTGCTTCTCTCTTCTCAAGGCCCTGTCTTTAATTGGCAGCACTGATGAAAGGGCACTTCCTGTGTCCAGATTGTCTTCAGGAGGATAAGTTCATGTGAAGACAAATAATTAGGTTTCACAAGTCTTAAAAAGGGTCTTTTTGTCTCCTCAGATAGCATGTTCTTAGAGTATGCAACAGACCATGCAGAACTCTCTATTGTTAAAATCAGGCTTAGAAGTAAATATTTGTTGGTACTTACCAGATGAGACACCAACCACTACAATTTACTTAGTCTTCCTCTGATTATTTTACAATTTTCTTCTTGATGTCAACTATGGATCCTCATGACCATTTTGCAGGAGGTTGAGGGGGAATATAAGAAGCTATTTCCTTTGAAGGTCCAGTTCCCTCTTCTATAAGATTTTAACTTTGTGTTGAACAGTCTTTCTTTTTTGTCACATTAGTTTACAACTTCTTGTTCAGGTCACATTTCTTTCTAGTTTTCCATTTCTTTTCTTCTTAAACTTTGAAAAACCTTTTATATTAAAAAAAAACAAATATTTTATGGCAACCTATGGAATGAATATGTTCTTCTGTCCCTTTATCCTGTATTCAAGATGTTTTGTGTGTAGATAGGAATTAGTTGGCCATGAGAGAAAGATAATCTTTTAACATGTTATGCAACTCAATGAAAAACTCCCTCCTGATATTTTTACTAGCTGAAAATGAGATTCTGTATCATAACTGTTACTCATTCTTGTCACTTGCTTTCTTCTGTTATTTTTTAGCTTTTTTCCCCCCTCAGTTACCTAGCTTTGCTTAATTTCCTCACTGAGTTCTCTCTATATCCATAAAGGTCTCTTCAGATTCTTCCATTATTTTTCAATAGTGTCTGACTCTTCTTGGCAAAGATACTGGACTGGTTTGCCATTTCTTTCTCCAGCTCATTTTGTAGATGAAGAAACCAAGGCCAAGAGGTTTAAGTGACTTGCTCAGGGTCACACAGCTAGAAGCTAGATTTGAACTCATGGAGTTGAGACTTCCTGACTGCAGGACCAGCATTCTGTCCAATGTGCCACCTAGCTGCTCTATCTTCAAATATTGCCCACTTTTTCCATCATTATAAGCTTTTATTTATTTTTTAAAAAAAACTGTTGCCTGGTTCCTCGAATCCTGCTCAGCTATTCAAGTTATTTTTGCCTTCCCTGTTAGCATTATAAAGGTAGCTGAAGAGACTTGGGACTAGAATTCTGGTTCAGGAAAACAAAAAAATATGCTAACAAGGAAGCTGAGAAGTGCTAGGTAGAATTCCCTTTTCTGCTCTGAGAGAAAACAATGGCTAAAGGATAAACTGTTAAATGTTAATGACTCTGCCTGTTCTTGTGCAAATGTCTAAGAATTGGGAAAACTTAATTCTTGAGTATTTTGAAGTGTAACAGTAAGCCTGTTCAAAGAACATGCTTAATTTGACAATGTATCTGTTCCATGTGAAGAAATATTGGTATCAGCCCTAGCTCCTACCTTTTTTGTTCCATTCTATGAATGGTTTTAGGATAAATGTTGAGGGAAAATCAAAACCCCACAAGCAAGAATTGTTCATGTATTTCTAAAGAGAGCTTACAATAAATGATTGAAAGTTTTTATTAAGCACTTATTTAGGCCAAGCACTGTACCGAGTGATTTAGGTACAAGTGTGAAATCAGAGATAGTCCCTGTCTTTTAAAGAGGCAGCTTACTTGCCAGTAAGGGGTGACAAGCACATAGTTGTGTGTATTCTTGAAATATCAATCTCCTTTTGGAGGAAACTAGTAAAATTCCCTAGAGTTGGGTCTTTGGGGAGTAGATTGACATGGTTTGAGGATTGAAATTAGGGAAGGGGCATAGGAAGCAAAGTGAAGCATGAAGTAGCTCAGGTGTGGCTGCTGTCAGTTATGACAGCAGGACTCCTGAGCCAAAGTTTGGGAGATGAAAGAGTTAAAACTTCTAGGAGAAGATCTCTAGGTTCTATCCTCAAATGCCTGACTTGACCAATGAAACTAAAGAAAGTAATGAACCTAGTAGGCTTACAGTTTTTGATTTTAGTAATGTGGATTTTAAAATTAATATTCAATATATCCAAAATATAATATTTATAAAGATTTATTAACATTTACTTGAGAGCTAGGGTAAACAAGGAATGTTCACCACTCAACTCATGTGGAAGAGAGAGGGTGGGGCAGAGAGAACCCAAACTATAGACTGTGTAAGGATGCATGTATACAAAAGGCAAAAGGAATTGTGGGTAATACAGAAAGGAATTTTGGGCAATGCAGTTCTAGGGGTTCAAGATTTTCCAACAACACATTCCCCCCTGTGATCCTTTGGGAGACCAGTCTCCCCAGTGGGTCATGGAAACATAATCAAATTAAAACTTACAATAATTCGGGAATAAAAGGGAAATAAAAGGGAGAAAGAACAAAACCAATGTTAGGTGTATTGACAAAAATCCAATTGGGGGGCAGTCCCCTTTTTGGCAGTAAGTTGAAAGGAAATATAACTAGTTCTTAATTGGGCAGTGGTTTGATTATATTGCATATTTAAAATCTGAACTATTGATATTAATGTTTCTCTGAAAGTGAGTATTATAAGAAATGGATTTGAAAAATGCAAAGGGACAAGTTTCTGCATATGGAATGGCATGTAACATAGATAACCTTAAGGCCAGATATAATTTCCATTATAAGTAGTCTGTTTATTCACGAAAAGCTTCCCACAATATGTTTTCCTGAAGTTGGAACTATTTTGAGACTAATCCCAAGGAAGACGTATTTCTTTTCTTCAGAATGGATTAGAGGTAGGATGTCTTATTTATGGATTATCCCCTAAGATTTACACTATGACTAGGGGGAAAATAGGATATCATTTAACAATGTGGCAAGCATTTATGAAATGCCCACTATGATCCAGGCACTGTACTAGGGACCTAAATGCAAAACCTAACCAGTCTCTGCCCTCAAGAAGCTTACCTTATGTCATTTTTCTTAGGAGCTTAATAGCAGAAATGATATTTGTTGATTTTTTGGATTGTTATTCTGAGGCAATAGAATCAAATTTGAGTTGAAAGTCACCTTGAATTTTCCCATATCATGAATACACTTTACTATTCCCAACAAGAGAATCATTTGGTCCCAGCTTAAAGAACACCAGCAATGGGTAACCCAGCACCTTTAAGGAAAGTCATTTTACTTTTGAATATCTCATTATTGCTACATTGCTACATCATTGATACAAAGCATGTTTTGTGAGGAGATTCTTTCTTTTAGGGCCCTTTGAGGTTAAGTTATTTGTCTAGGGTTGCAAAACCAATTTGAAATGAAGGAAGAACTTGATGAGTCTAGATACTCCTGACACTGAAGCACTGAACCATTCTCTCTCTCTAGCATTTTTGTTACAGAAAAAACTCATTATATGGAGATGAAATCTGCCACCCTATAATTTCGACCTATTCATCCTAGTTCTACCCTCAGGCTAAATAAAAGGAGATGGACTGTTCTATTGAAAGAGAAATAGAAAATAAAGGGACAGTGAATCCATATTGACTAGATCCTTACAGACTGAGATGGCATGACTAGGTTGTGATCTGCATTGGTATAGAAGAGAGCCAAGTTCATCAAATCTGTAGATCCATTGAAATGGTAAAGATTTAGATTCTTCTTTATATGATTTGGAAAAGTAATAAAATGGCATGTGTGGGGGTTTTGAGACTCTGGTTGGTCAAAGGGTAGGTACCTGCTTTTGGAATACTGATACTTTTGCTTCAGTTGCTTCCTTAAATGTCTTGTTTGATACTTGTTGAGGGTGCAGGAGTTAGTGGTTCATCTTTCTACCCTTTAAATGATAGATTTATGTATACCATCAAGGTCCTAGGTAAGATTTTGACATGAGTGGTTTCCTCCCACATACCTTTTCCCTGTTGTAGTGCCCTTCTACCTGGACAACCTGCATCCTCAGGCTGCCCAAAGTGGTAGCTCACCTGAACATGTCTTATCTGGTGCCCCATGCCTTAAAATTAACCTCTCTTTTCCTCCTGTTGCTCTTAACATTTACTTCAATACACATACTTTCCCCATAAAAAACACTACATAAAAATGTTTTGCATGATTGTAAATGTAAAATCTAGATTAGGTTAGTTTATTCTCTCATGGAGAGGGGAAAGGAGGGAAGATAAAAGGGAGAGTGAGAATTTGGAATTAAAAATTAAAAAAAGCCCCAAATGTTTAAAAATTGTTTTTACATGTAATTGGAGAAAAAATAGTATTAAAAATATTCTTCATCTTCAGTTAAATGTCAAAGAAGAAATAATAATAAACTAATTTACTCTTAGATACTAATAATCCATTTTAGATTTTCTGAGATATTTTCATGTAGTAGGCACTTAATACATGTTTTTTTGAATAAAATTAGATGAATGGTATTGAGGGATGGCAATACTTTAGGTCCAAGGATCGAACCTCCAATACTAAAATTTAGACTACTTCCAAAAGGGTAGAAGAGATTTTTGGCCAGGTGCCCTTTTCATTGTTGTTGATCAGTCATATTTAAATTCTCTGTGAGCCCATTTCATGTTTTCTTGGCAAAGAAACTGGAGTGTTTTGCCATTTCATTCTCCAGCACATTTTACAGATGAAGAAACTGAGGCAAACAGGGTTAAGTGACTTGCCCAGGCGCACATAGCTAGTTTGAGGTCAGATTTGAATTCAGAAAGAGGAGTCTTCCTGATTTCTATGCCACCTAGCTGCCCTTTTCACTGCTTCTCAAGTCACATTACTTACATGACTGCCAACTCTATCTTTGTTTTAGACTAACCCTGACTAACCTATTTAATATTCTTCATTCTAGTTTTAGGCAGTCCAAGGATAAGGGGGTTGATTGAGAAAGAGGCTGAATTAGGAATATGTATAAGTGCAGTAAACATTTATATAGCACTCACTTTGTGCCAGAAACTGTGTTTAGCATTTTACAATTGTTAAAGCATTTGATCCTCGTTATTATTATTATCAGCATTTTTTTATAATTGAGAAAACTGAGGCAAATCAGAGTTAAGTATTTAACCAGGATCACACAGCTAGGAAGTGTCTGAGGCTGGATTTGAACTTATATCTTTCTTACTTCTGGCCTAGCTTTCTATTTGCTGTACCACCTAGCTAAGAGCAGCTAGATGGTACAGTGAATAGAGCCCTGGGCTTGGAATCAGGAAGGTTCATCTTTATGAGCTCAAATCCAGTTTTAGACACTTCCTTGCTGTGTGACCCTTGGTAGGCTATTTAACCTTGTTTGCCTCTATTTCTTTCTGTGGTAAATGGCAAACCTCGTCAATATCTTTGCCAAAAAAAAAAAAAAATCTCAAAATGGAATCATAGGGAGGTGGACACGTTGGACAGTAACACTTACCTAAAGTGGAAAAGACTTTTTTTTTTCCATTAGAGCAGCCTAAGGGTGTGTGTGTGTGTGTGTGTGTGTGTGTGTGTGTGTGTGTGTGTGTGTGTGTGTGTAAGATGTGGTAGCAATAGAATGCTTTTTGACTTGTGGCCTAGAACAAATTTGATACCTTCAGGATGAAGCTATATATAATTAATTGTTCTTCTATGCATTCTATCCAAAGCTGTGATTCCTTGTTTTCACTTTTAAGATAACTTAAATCTAAGGATTTGATCCCCAGGAATACCAAGTAAGGAAACAGATGGTCGTAGTGATGGTTCTTTTTGGCAGCCTCTGTGGTCTTAGAATGTATTATTTCATTGGCTTGATTTTTTTTTCCTGTCCATTTCTAGTGCCTGAGACAGTACGTGCAGCTGGCAGTTCGAGAAGGATGTGGGTCTCCCATCACCTGCCCTGACATGGTGTGCTTAAATCGTGGTACCCTACAGGAATCAGAGGTATGGATATATAAGGACAACATTCCCTCTTTCCCTGCTGACGTCCTCCCTCGGCCTCTTTCTCACCTCTGATTGTGTAGCAGTGAGCCTGCCTTCCAGACAAACTAGAAACAAGTTATTAGCTTTCTTTTTCAGAAGTATTTATTGAAACACTGGCTATCAGTGAATTATTCTGACTCTTACCATCTAATCATTGGCATTTCTTCTAGACATTCTTCTTGGTGAAGATATTTTCATTGCTAAAGATGTTTCAGACCCATAGTGTCAAACTTAAGTAGAAACAGATCCCTGTTGCTGCAGGTTTATTTAGCAACCACAAAGTACATTCTCTGCATTGTAGTTTTTGCTAAACATTTTCCAGTTACATTTTAATTTGGTTGGGGCTCTCAGGGGAGTTTGACACCTGACCTAGACTACTGCCAGTGTTAATCACATTTACCAAGTGAGTAAAGTGTGAGGGGAGGTCTTTAAAAAAAGTGTTTAAATTCTAGAAACCTAAATCATAATTGGCTTGGAAATAACTTAATATTTTTAAAGAGAATGAAACTGCATCTTAAAAACAACTTTTGACAACATCTTCCAAAAGGAAACACTTGATCATTTATGGAAGGCATGTATTCTATAAACATTAGCTGTATACCATCCCCATTGCTAGGTTCTGGGGTATATACGAAGATGAGATATTGCTTCTGATTCCAGGAGTTTACAATCTATAAGGTGATATAAATGAACTTATAAATAATTAAAATACAAATTCAGACTTTGATAGTACTCATTAAGGGCACATGATGTGGTAGATAAAGGACTGACCTTAGAGTCAGGAAGGACCTGCTTAAATAACAATAAAACTAATTATTAAATCATAGTTATTTAAAATAATATTAATACAATAATTTAAAATAAAACAAATTCCTGCTTAATAATAATCATAGCTAACATTTATATAGCTCTTTAAGGTTTGTAAAAGCATCTTACAAATTTTCTGTCAGTTGATCCTCACATAACTGGAGAGGTAGGTACTAATGTTTTCCTCATTTTACAGATGAGGAAATTAAGGCAGATTGAAGTAAACTGACTTGCCTAGGATCACAAAGTAGATGTCTGAGGCAGGATTCATTGTGCCACTTTAGCTTCCCCCACATACTAGCTTCTTACACTTATTAGTTTGGATAAGTCCCTTAATCTCTCAGTCCTCTAACACTCTCTCTAAGATTGATAGGTTATACCTTTGGTAGGAAACATTCTACTTTTAGTTCTTTACACTGAAGAAATCACATTTGGGATCCTAAAATTCATCCCCCCACCAAAAAAAAAATTCAATAAGTACAGATGAGGGCATGATCATTACAAGTTTGGAAAAGAGGAATGGTGTTCACATTTCTGAAGTCTAGAGTCTTCTTTGATATAGTTTTTTAAATAGTTCTTTCTTCGGCTCTCTCTGCCTTTCTTCTCAGAACAGGTTCTCAACCTTCCATCTCCTCTATCAGTGACTTGTGTCAGTCTTTAGTAGGTTTAGACTCCAATCAAAATAAAATCTTAAATGCACCAACTGTAAATTGAAGGATAATGAATATTAAACTAGAAATGTATCTAAAACCTATTAGAATAGACAAGAAACCATTCTAAAGGAGAACAATGACACAAATTTTCAGTGTTTAAAGGTCCTTTTCTGGGCTTTTGGGAGAAGCAGGGAAGCCAGAAAAAAGTGATAAATGAATGATTGGCCAGCAGGAAGACCAAGATTATATTTAAACTCTGAATGTACATACACCAGCTGCCATATATAAACATGAATCAATGAAATGAGCAGGGAGGTCATAGAGTAGAGGAAATAATTCTCATGAAGCTGCACTTGAGGGGAAAATTTTATTACTGGAACTGTAGAGACTGCTTGGAGGAAGTTTAGGGAAGAATAAAAGGAGTAAACAAAGGCTTGGAGGTCATTGATTTTGTAGAATAAATAAAATTATTTTAAAATTGTTATTGAAAAATAGAGTGACTTACATACACATACATTCATATATTTGTGTGTGTAAATATATATAGACACAAAAGCAAAATATCAAAGAAGTAATTATTTAGTTTTATGCAAAGGACTGGTAGCATGGTATAGTAGAAGAAGAACTTGTTTTTTAATTAGAGATCTTGGGTTCCAGTCCTGCCTCTGAGACTTATTAACATGGGGCAATTCCCTTTACTTTCTTTGGCTTCAGTTCCCTCATCTCTAAAATGAGAGAGTTATCTTAGATTGCCTCTAAGGGCCCTTATAGCTCTGATCTCTGACACTTGAGTTATTATGCGTAAAGTATGACACTGAGTGAGAAAATATTTAGGCAAACTACCAAGAACAACATCCTGATGTGTGAGATGCTATAATGAAGTTTAAACTTAGGTTAAAGAAGGAAGGAAAATAAATAACCTTCCTTTGCATCTGTTTTGGCAACTTTAACATGTAAAGATCTATGTCCTAATTAGTGAGAAGAATGAATACCCTGAAGTGGTCACATTATATTTGTACAGTTTGAAGTTATAATTATGTAAAATATAGTAACTGGTTCCAGCTCAATGGAAATGTGCAGTAAAAATTCAATTAATGCAACCACTTTAGGGGATTAATTATTCACACTAGTCTGAGACTAGTAACTTTCAACTCTGATATAATATGCTCTCCTTCTACATTTTTCCCAGATAAGTTTAGGATGGGATTTTAATCCTGAAGTGAAAAATATGCCCTGCAAAATATAAATTTAGGGGGCAGCTGGGTAGCTCAGTGGATTGAGAGTCAGGCCTAGAGACAGGAGGTCCTAGGTTCAAATCCGGCCTCAGACACTTCCCAGCTGTGTGACCCTGGGCAAGTCACTTGACTCCCATTGCCCACTCTTCCACCAAGGAGCCACTATACAGAAGTTAAGGGTTTAAGAAAAAAAAACTTCTAAAATATAAATTTAGTTTAATTTTGGGGGGCTTATGATTTCTTCTTTTATTGGAGGTCTTCAAGAAAAAGTGAGAGAGGATTATTTTCAGGTATGGGTTAAACTAGAGGGCTGCTAAAGTCTCTTCCAACTTTGAAATGATATGGTTCTTTGGATGACATCCAGATTCAAAAATGTAGTCTAAGACATTGGACTCTAACGTAGGGTTAAAGGTTAAGTCTTCTACTTGAGTTTTAAAAATCAGTTTCACAGGTACAAAATAGAGATATGACTAGATAGCAGTTTGTCCAAAGTAGATGTTAACAATGTGATGGGGCACTAAACAAAACAAATAAGCAAAAATAAAACTAATGCAGTTCTACTCAAATATTTTAAAATTTAAATCAAGCTTTTACAATCCTTAGATACCAAGAATTACTTTGTTGTTCAGTTGTTTTCAGTCACGTCCAATTCTTTGTAACCCCATTTGGAGTTTTTCTTGGCAAAGATATTGGAAAGGTTTGTCATTTCCTTCTCCATCTCAGGATCACCCAACTAATAAGTGTCTGAGGCTGGATTTGAACTCAGGAAGATGAGTCTTCCTTACTCCCAGACCCAGCACTCTATCCTGTGTCATCTAGTTGCCCAAGTCTCTTTACCTGTCTAATTGATGGGGACTTCTAGCCATATGTTGAATAGCTAGATAGTCAAATATATATATATATATATATGCCATAGAAAATTGCCTTAGTTGAACAGAGCTATGACAGAGAATATTTTTTCCTTCTTTGCTCAGTAAAAGTTTTCTCTTTCCTTTCTCATTTCAAATCTCATGGTCTCTCTCCTTTGCATGATATACAGATTCATCTAATTGGACTTGGAAGGTAAAAATATATTTCTGAATTTTAAAATCTTTCCTGGTGTTAGTGTTTTAGAACTGTGGGTTTGAGAGAAAATCTGTTTGATCCAACCTCTATATAAAGGAAGTTTACTTTAAGATTGCATAAGATATACTTAATGGTCCTTAAAGAAAAATTCACAAAAATAAGATATGGGAGAAAAACTATAATCTTTTTCCAAGCTGGAGAAAATCAGCCAGGCCCATTTCCCATTAGGTGAGCAGGAAGACGCTCCAGGGTGTTCATTAATGGACCATTACCATACTCACTGATTTTGTTATGAGCCTAACTGATGAAGGACATTAGCATATCATAAATGGAAGTTCTGAAATGTCCTGCTGGTATTTCTATTACAATATATTATAGCTCTTCTGTATGTTCTCTTTGAAAATGCAATGGCTTTTTTTAATGTTTAAATATAGTAGGTCTCTTTCTCTATAATAGTTGCCATGGGATACAAGAAAACAGGGAACTAATCCTCTTTTCTCTTGATGGTTTTACCAAGAAACTCTAGCCTACACATTGGCTTGGCTTCATACTCCTACATCCCTACTGCCTCCGCCTACGTTTGCCCTCTTGCTCCCTCAGAGATGACCCAGCTGTGATTTTGAATCTTATCTTTCAAATATTGAACAACTACTTCGAGAAGTGTTTAATATCCACTTCACATACTGTTTAATTAAAGGAAAACAATAGGAAAAGGCATTATTCATTTCTACCTAAAAAAGGCAGCTCGTAGAACATGGACTTCTATAGAAAGCCTTACCCAACTCCTCTTAATTCTAGGGTCTTCCTTTGTTAATTATTTCCTATCAATATTATTTTAGTTTTCTTTTTATCTCCTTGTTTGCATGTTGCTTACCTTATCAGATTGTAAGCTCCTTGAAGGCAAGGATTGTCTTTTTCCTTTCTTGCATCCTTAGCACTTAGCATTAGTACCTGATACATTGTGGGTACTTAATAAATGTTGATTGATTGACTGGAATTCATTCTGATGCAATCTGTTTAGGAGCAGGACAAAGTTAGGAAGGAACTTCTAAATTATTCCAACTCTGGACCTTTCATGTTCATCTTCAATTCTTTTCTGGCACATGAATTTGAGCACAATTCATGTTTGATCTTTCCAACACAGGCCAATGGTTTTTATTTTTTTTTTAAATAATGAAAGGTATACCTCAGTTTTCTTTTAATCTTTTTGTGGATAAGTGACTGATTCAAAGTTATACATATTTTTGGGAAAAGTTATGATTAATCTTAAGCAGTTCAGTTACAGGAATTGAGGAAGTAGACTACTATTTACTTGCTTGGGTGAGGCTGAACTGTTTGACTGGCCTGTGGAAAATCTGGGTGCTGAACAGGAAGTTCTTTTGAATAGTTTCTGCCATGGTACAACCCGAGCAATTTAACCTCTTACTGCCAGCCTGAGATTATCAAGGGTAGAGGAAAGGGAGGAACCAGCAGCTTACTGCCATTTTTCCCTGGCCTATAGGCATTCAGACTACATTTTTACCATGTCCTGTTAAGGTTCTAGTATGTAAGAGAAGAGGGAATGAAAGGAAGGGTCTAGTTGAATCACTATCACATCTATTGTTCTATCATTGTTCCTTGTTCAGGAAGTAGGGTAAAGCTGTTATTTCTACACTGTAGGTATATAAAATTAAATTTTAAAAATTTGGCAAACCATTGTGATGTACAGTGTTGTTTTTTCTTAGGTTCTAGGGATACAAAGACAAAAAGGTTGCCCCTCTTTGTTCGATCCCCTAAAGTTTTGTTTTGGGTTCTTTTATTTCTATGTATTACTTTGCTTCATAGTCTTTTTATCACTTCCCATGGATCAACACCCATAAGCAGATGATACCAAGATCTTTGTCTAGCTCTAATCCCTCTCCTAACCTCCAGACTCACGTCTCTGATGAACCCTTGGATATTTCTAACAGGATGTCTTGTAGATGTATTAAACTTAACATATCTAAACCTATATTCATTATCTTTCCCTCAAACTCTCCCCTCTTCCTATTGAGATACCACTATCCTTCCAGTCTCTCAGGCTCAAAAACTAGGTGTCATCCTTGATTCCTCATTCTCTCTCATGCTCCATATCCAATTATCATTTCTACCTTTGTCATGTCTTGTATATGCCCTTTTCTTTCTTTGGACACTGCCACCAGCCTGGTGAAGTCCCTCGTTATCTCATGCCTGGACTATTGCAGTAGTCTGCTAATGGGTCTGCCTTGCTACAAGCCTCTGACCACTCCACTTCATCCTTTATTTAGCTCTCAACTTGATCTTCCTTAATTGCAAGCCTGACCATTTCCCCCCTCTAGTCAGTAAACTCCAATGGCTCTTTCAGGATCAATTATAAAATTTATTTTTTATAAATATAAATATATAAAATTTATTTTTATTTACTAAAAATAAATTCCAGGATCAAATATAAAATCCTCCGTTTTGCTTTTAAAGCCCTTTATAACTTACCAATCCCTACTTCCCTTCCATTTCCTGCCTTCTCACCTTTCCTGCCTTCCTCTTACTCTACTTCATGAAATCTGATCCAGGGACACTGGCCTCCTTAGGGTTCCTTACACAAGATGCTCCATTTTCTGACTCTGGGCATTTTTATTGGCTGTCTCTTATGAGATCATCTTCAGCTGACCTTTATATATATTTTGTTTATAATTGTTTACATGTTGTTTACCCCCACTAGACTGTGAGCTCCTTGAGGGCAAGGACTATTTTTTTTTTGAGTTCTTTTTATGCCCAGTGTTTAGTACAGTGCCAGGCATATAGCAGGCACTAAATGAATGCTTTGTTGACTTGACATACATTCCACTGAAGTGGCAATTTCAAAAGAGTTCATGCTAATAATTAGAAGGTATTAGACAAGGTGTCATGTAGAAAGTAGCACCTGCAGGTGCTTAAGTGAAGCTAAGGATTCCAAAAGTCAGAAATTAAGAGGGAGTAAGTATATTCAGATACTTGGGGCCACTTGTTCAAAGACAGGGAAATAGGAAATGAAATAATGTATATGGAGAGCAGATAGCAGGAGAGTTTGGCTAGAGTAGAGAGCATATTAAAGAAAGTAACATGGAATGAGGCTGGAAAGCTATGATGAGAATAGGAAACAGTATTCCAGACTGATTGTGACATAAAATATTTGAAGGAGAGTAAGGTACGAGAAGGTTGGATGAGAAGATTGGGTTTTTGGTGCCTTGAATTCCAGACTGTGGAGCTGATACTTCTCTTTGGTAGGTAATAAGAAACAAGGGCAGCTAGGTGGTGGTGCAGTGGATAGAGCAATGGATTTGGAATCAGGAATACGCAATCTTCATTAGTTCAGATCTGATCTCAAGCATTAGCTGTGTGACTTGGGGCAAGTCATTTGATTCTGTTTATCTCAGTTCCTCATCTGTAAAATGAGCCGCAGAAGTAAATGGTATACTGCCAGATTCTCCGGTATCTTTGCCAAGAAAACCCCAAAATGGAGTCACAAAGAGATGGACACAACAGAGACTAAAGAACAAGAAGAAGGCCAATTGCAGTGATGTGTGTGAATAGAATGGTACTTTGGGTTGGAGAAAAGCCTGAAGCCATCAAGACCAGCAAGGAAACTAGTGGGAAGAGAAGAGTTGAAAGACTGAACTAGGGTGGTTGTAGGGGTTGTGGGCAGGAAGAAGATGAATGTGGAAGATATTGCAGAGGTAGGAATAATAGGAATTGTCAATTAATTGACTGAGCAGGGTAAAGGAGAGAAGGCATAGAAGTTTCTGACTCTGACTGGTAGCAGAAAAATAAAGAAAACAGAGGAAGGGGCAGATTTGGGATAGGGGCCCTGCTGAGTTGGAGCTGTTGGCAGGCTACCAATGAGATATCCAGCAGGCAGCTGCAAATGTGGCCTGGAGCTCTGGAGAGAGCTTAGGGATGGAGATGGATATTTGGGAACCATCTATGTAGAGGTAGTTATTGAAACTGTGAGAGTGAATCTGATCACCAAAGGAGAGAGTGTAGAAAGAAGAGAGCCTAAAACAGATTCTTGAGAGAGAGAGAGAGAGAGAGAGAGAGAGAGATTTAAAGGTCAGAAGGAAAATAAAAAGCCCACAAAAGAGGAGTAGTCAGAGAAGTTGGAAGGGATGGTCAAATGCTACAAAAAGGTTAAGGATGGGACAAAAGGCCATTAACTGTAATAGCAAGGAGG
>NC_058130.1:597798225-597821099 GCF_016433145.1 Gracilinanus agilis | reverse complement strand
CTCCCTCCCTCCCTCCCTCCCTTCCTTCCTTCCTTCCTTCCTTCCTTCCTTCCTTCCTTCCTTCCTTCCTTCCTTCCTGGGGTTAAGTGAACTTGCCCAGTGTCACCCAGCCAGGAAGTGAAGTCACATTTGAACCCAAAGCCTTCCATATCCAGGTGCCTGCCCTACCCAGTGAGCTGCTTCTTTATATGCTGTTTCATAGGAAGGGAGGATAGAGGTGAAGATGATAGGTAAAATTGGCCTTGAGTGAAGAAAATCTCAATGTCTTTTTTTGGAGGAGAGTGGATGGAGAATCATGTGTTTGCTATGTTGTTGCAAGAAAAAATCCTTTTTTAGATTGCCAACTCCGAGATTCTTTAGTCTTGTTATTCTCTAAAGTATGTATCTATATATAGTCATAGGTATAGATATGTTGTATATAGAAACACTTTTATTAGAATATAGCTCAATAAACTATACTGTAAAGGTATAGTTTGCACATGAAACCTTCTCATTTTATTGATACTTTTTTGTTTCCACATCATATTCATTTATAAAATATATCCTTCCTCAATATAACAAAAATTAAAAAAAAAGACTGTTTAGTAAAACCAACCAATGTATCAAGCACACTCAGTAGTGCATAGTTTTCCATTGTTGTAATGAGGCCAGGATTGTACATTTTTTTCAACACCATGCCCAGGTTTGGTCATTATTATTACGTATGATTCAGCTTTGTTATATTCTTTTTGTTCATTGAGTATATTTTCCTTATATCCCTTGCTTTACTTTGCATTAGTTCATATGTGTTTCTCAGAATTTTGACTTCCATAATGGAGTAGTATTGCAGTGCACATGGTGGCATTTATGTGCTTGGATTTGTTTAGCTATTTCCGTCAATAAGCACCAACAGCATTTTATTTCTAGTTCTTAGCTACCATCAGAAAGTTTGCTATGAATACTGTGTCATAGAAGACACCCTTCAGTCTTTGACCTCCTTAGGATATGAGTGTAGCAGTGGCATCCCTGCGTTGAGGGTTTGGCAATTTCAACAACTCTTAAGACAGAAAGGCAAGCAAAGACTAGACAAATGGGGTTAATGGTCTTGCCCAGACCAGATTTGAACCCAGGTCTTCCCAGTTCCAGATCTGGTGCCCTATCCACTGTGCCACCTACTCCCCCCCCCACTTCCTTGTTTGTTAAAAATATTTTCAAATCTTTATAGAATGGTTTGACCTATCTGTAGCTCATGTGACTTTCTTGCTGCCTCTCCAACATAGATTGTGAAAAACATCTATTGACATCTTTGCCAGTTTTTTAGCTGTGAGATAGAGTTGTTTTTGTTGGCATCACCCTCATTATTAGTGATTTGGGAAGAGTTTTTCATGTGCTTGTTAATAGTTTGCATTTATTCCTTTGAGAACTGTTTGACAATATTCTTATCTACCTTTATTGACTCTTGGTCTTCCATATTCATGTTCATTCTCTACGTATGTTGGTTCTCAGACCTTTATCACAGAGCCATTAGAAAAAGAATCCCTCCCTTCTGCCAATGCCACAGGTCATAGCTATCTAACCTGAAGATGATAATAAGGACCTCAAACAAGAAGTATAGCCAGCAGAGGGCAGCTGGGGTTCAGTAGATTGAGAGCCAACCCTAGAAATGGGAGGTCCTGGGTTCAAATGTGGCCTCAGACAATTCCTAATTGTGTGATCCTGAATAAGTCACTTAATCCTAATTGCCTAGCCCTTCCTGTCCTTCCACTTTGGAACCAATACACAGTATTCATTCTAAAATGGAAGGTAAGGGTTTAAAAAAAAGCTAGTAACTACATGAGATTACAGCCTTCCATCACCACTAATGTGGTCTTCTATAATGAGTTTATTCATTTTCTTTCTATTTCTGGTAATAATTGTTTCTGCTGTTGTGACTTGAAGGCATATCAAATTTCTCTTTAATTTCGCGGTGTCATTCTCTCCTTAGTATTTCTCTCTTTCTTATCTTCACTGCTAACTTTATTCTTCTTGTCTTCCATGCATGACATGCACTTTTCTTGTGAGACAAAAATAAATGACATTGAGAATTATCCCAGGAGTCTTCTTGTATAATTTGAAATGTTATCTTGGAAAAGAATAAATAGAAATGATTTAGGGCAAAGCTCTCCTGGTATTATTTAACAATGCTTTTCAGGCTTTAGCTCACTTATCCTCTAAGGTCAGTGAGACACAGGTGATATTAGTATACCCATTCTATACAATAGTGGCCAGATGACCTAGAAGATAAGAGTGATAGACCTGAAATCAGGAAGATCTGAATTCAAATCTAGCCTCAGGCTCTTACTAGCTCTGTGACCCTGGGCAGGTTCCTTAACCTTGCTTTAGTTTTCTCATCTGTCAAATGGCCTGGAGAAGGAAACAGCCAACCTCTTTAGTTCTTTGCCAAGAAAACCCCAAAAGTTGTTATGAAGAATTGGACAAAACCAGAAATAAACAACCAATAATAAATATATACAGTAGAAAGGATTCAAGTATTAAATACCTTGCCCCCAGGACTTCACAAGGTGAGCCTTCTCTCCTCTGTCCTTATTTTTCCTTTTCTTCTTAAGCCCTTGTCGGATCCATTAGGCAACTCAGCTTCCCAACAAAGTTGACAAAGTAGTAAAAGATATGAAACAGAGTGGACTTTGGGAAATTCAATTCAGCAAACATTCATTAGACACCTACTATATGCCAGACACAGATATCCTGCAGCATATAGTTCCCAGTTAATTATTTGAAGCAATTTCTCCCCAAGGAGTTTCATTTGTCACCATGGCACAGACTCATAGAATCATAGATTTAGAACATAACTTAGAGGCCATTGAGGCCAACTTCTTCATTTTATAGGCAAGGACATATAGAGGCCCAAAGAGATTATTATTAAGTCACTTGCACAAGGTCATATGACTAGTAAATGTTTGAACCCAGGTCTCTTATGAATCCAAGTCCCATACCCTATGCATTATGCATGTGTACTTCATATAAGACTTATTCTGCCTTACTCTCTTGTTTTCTACCTTTCTTCTTTTATATTATTATCAAACATTTGGGGGACCTGTCATGTGGGAACAATATGCTAAGATGCTTAGGGAATTAAAAAAATTTCATTATTGTTTGTTTTTGTTTTTTAAAGTTCTGCCCTTAAAAATTTTAGTTTGAGGAGATATAGCATATGAAAAATATAAATCTCACTTTGGGTCTTCTTTAGAATGTCTGGGTAATAGTTAATCTTTTGAAAACCCTTTATTTACATTTTTTGTTGGTTTGTTACATTAAAATATACAGTTAACTCCCTCCCTCCTTTCCCCTCCCCTCATTAGAGAAGGCATCATTTGACAAAAAAAGATCTATGTTATATAAAACTATGTCTTACTTGTTTCTCTTTGTTAGTTCTTTCTCTGGAGGAAGAATTACCCACATCATTCTTCAGACAATATTTTGTTGCTGTATATGACCTTCTCTTGATTCTGCTCATTTCATTTTTCATAATTTCATGTAGATCTTTCCATGTTTTCCAAAATTAACTTGTTCATCATTTCTTACAGCATAGTAGTATTCCATCACAATCATATGCTGTGACTTATTTAGCCATTTCTCAATGGATGGATATTCCTTCAATTTCCTGTTCTTTGCCACCACAAAGAGAGATGCTACAAATATTTCAGAAATCTAGATTCTTTTCCTTTTTCCCTGATCATTTTAGGACATTAACCTGAGTGGTATAAAACAACCTTCTATTATAGAATTCAATAACTGTAGCATACACATGTGTGTGAGTGTGTATGCATATCCAAATACAACCACACATACATACTTGTATGCATATACATATGAACATATCCAGATAGCATTTCTCAACTGAATAAGGTTGCTTAGAAGGAAAAAGTTTTTGTTCCCAAACTCTGTCCCTGGTTTAATTTCATTCTGTTGGGAATGGGAACCATCCCAAATTGCTTAGGCCTTTTGGTTCTTCATACAATATAGTTGACAGTTTAATTTTTTATCCAGATGGCCAAACTTATTTTTTTCCTCCTTTAGGACTAGATTCTATCACGTGTCGGTATTTATTGCATGGACTAAAAATTCACCTAGCTGCCTCTTTTCTTCTCCCAAAACTCTTTTAGTTTACATCTATGTCTTTTTTCATTAGCTGCAAAAAAGTGTAGCAATCTATAGACGTAAAAAGAAAGGAAACTTGAAGACCTATCTAACTAAGCTAAGAATGTAGCCTGTATGGGCTTGCTCACATCTTGGAGTTTGGTTATGCAATCCTTCTCTCTCGAATTCTAAATCTTTTAAGCAACACTGAAACACTTATATCTTGACGTCAGTGGAATCTTATTTTTTAAGGCTGTGTTTTAGGCAAATAAGATATTTTAGTAAGCACCTGTGAAAGGCAATTGTACATTTGACATCATTAATCTCAAAAGATATTTGTTACATAAGAATACTTATTACTTATAAGCAAAAATCTGGTTCATGTCTTCATCTGGGAGGGAAAAGGCTATTTTACCACAAGAAGGCTGCCAGTTGATGTTTCATTTTTTACTAATATCACATGTGACTCTGCAGTAGCCAAATCTTCAGACTCCCTATGTGAAGGAAAAGTCAGGAGGGCTGATTTTATTTGAATTAGATTAGGACAGTTCTTTCTTATCTTTTAAAAGTAGTATTATTCTGAACTTTACAAATACCAATACACATGAGCATTTCCATATACAAAGGACAGAAAAATAGAATGTATGTAAAACTCTTCCTCACTGTTATGAAGAGTGTGCCTTAAAAAAATGTATAAGTGGTGACCCAGTGGATAAAGTGCCAGGTCTGTAGACAGGAGGTCTTGGGTTCAAATTTGGCCTCGGACACTTCCTAGCTCTGTGACCCTGGGCAAGCCACTTAACCCCAATTGCCTAACCCTACTGCTCTTCTTCCTTGGAATTGATACTTAGTATTGATTCTCTGTTACTTAGTGTTAATTCTAAGACAGAAGATAAAGATTTAAAAAAAATATGTAAGATCAATATGGTAGTTTCAAAGCTTTTGTACTTGTCTATGTCTTTCTGAACTTTCTCCTGTTTTCTTCTGAATATTTAAAACTAATAGTTAAAGAATACTTTTTCCTTTTTTTTATGGCATCACCATCACTAGTTCTTTCCCTTATTCATCCCCAAATTTAGAGAACATAACCAAAAATGTTTCTTGTCACAAAAGAGCATAGTTAAGTAAATTGTGTCTGAGTATATGTGTCTTGTTCTGTACCTGGAGTCCATCACTGCTCTGTCAATGGGAAAAGGTAGCACATATCATGGTTGGTTACAGATTGATCATAATTCTTTGGTAGAATGGTTTCTCTAATATCTTCAATCTAGATGCAATCATTCTCTTTATTATCAAAAAAGTGAGAGGCACAATCTTCTAAAAATCAGGAAATCACTGTAAATATCTAGAATGTTTGGGAAGAACCAGATTTCTTGTTCCAGAGGAGTGTACACTTGACAGCATAGTATGTGAGATGGAGGCATTCTAAAGAAATGGGGTCAAGCCCTAGCCCAGTCACTAATTCCCACTTGGATATGTAATAAACCTCTCTCTTTTGGTCTATGAAATGATGTCTATGAAATATTTTCTTATCTATGAAATGAAAAGATTGGATTAGATGGTTTCTTGGTCTTTTCCAGTTTGGTGATTCTATGGTGCCCTCTATCCAAGTTTGAATGAGAAGGTTAGACTGGATGGTTTCTTGGTCCTTTCCAGTTTGGTGATTCTATGGGGCCCTCTATCAAAGTATGACCTCTAGAGGACTAGAAAGCAATTAAAGAGGTTAATATTGTGTTAAGGTGGTACAGAAAACTCAGCAAGGAGAGAACTTAAGAGATTAGTTACAAATACACATCCGAGGCATGCTGGGAATCTCACCTTTCTCTTTTTGGTTTCAGATTTTCTGCTTGGTACCATTGGATCAGTTTCAGCTCTACCAACGGTTGAAGTTTGAACGAGGTAGGACCTTGTCTAGTTTAGTCACCATCTTTAAGCCAACATATTTCCCAAACCTCATTAACTCATGTAGAGACTTGGGTTAGCTGTGGACTTTTTAGCAAAAAATTAAGGATACCCTGAAAGGCAAAAGCCTTTACCCCAGTAAACCAAAGTTAGAAATTCAGGTAAAATAAGCATCAAAAAATAATCACTCCCAACACAATGACATGATAAGAAAAATATCATAGAATGCAGACACCAGTAGAAGACAACAATGGGGAGAACCTAGAGAGAACAATGGGACTATTAAGGAAAATTTTAAAATGGAACTTCCTAGTTCTAAATCCACACTGTTGAACTGCTTTCCCAACAATCATAGTGACTTAGACTTCCATTACCACATTGTACGGTTGTGAGGATCAATTGATAATGTTATGTGTATGTTTTAAATGTTTTAATCTCTTATCTCCAGTTAAAAGAGAATGGCAAACCTAAAAGAAATGAGTCTTTGCTTGCTTCAGCATTGGTTTTATTTCTTTTACTTGGTCATGTTAATAGATTCTGAGCTCCTTGGCAGCAAAGACTGTCTTTTGTCTTTCTTTAGCACAGTCCTTGGCACACAGTGAGCACTTGATGAGTATTTGTTGACTCCCTAACTTTCTGTGATCTGTGGAAAGACTTATGCAGTGGTTCACAATAACATTAATGTAAAAGAAGGTGACACCTACTATCTTAGTCTTTTCAGATGGGTTCAAAATATTCACTCATTAAATGGTCAGTGTTTTTGTTCATTTTTATTGATGTCCTTTGGAGTAAATTCATTTAATCAAACATTTAAGGTCTTGGTATATATAAGGTACGGTATGTTAGCTTCTTGAGGCACAGAAATGAAAACCACCCTTTATTGAGGAAATTTATTATTTAACCTACAGGATAAGAAAGAAAGTAAAATATGATAAAAAGGAGAGATGAAACTTGATGAGGTTAGATGGATGGATTTCAACTGTGTGTTGTGAGGTTGGGGGAGGTTCAGGGAAGACTTAATTGAGGGAGGGCTTTGATTTAGGTCTTGAAGGATTTAAGGAGGAATGGAGACTGTATACTCTGCAATATGGGGAGTATCTTGCACAAATTCATGGACATAGAAGAAAACATGACAAGATCAGAAATACAGCTGGGCTTCTGGCTATGTCTCACGACATAGCTTTTCCTTTTCTTTTTTTTAAAACAAGCTTTTGTTTGACTTGATTTTTTTCAGACTCTGGGCCAATGATGATTTGCATAACTATTCTAATTATAGTGCCCATCCACCAACGTAGAGCTGCATTCTTATTCCCCTTGGCATCTCATTTGCTCATACCCAACTACTGTAATAAAATGTAACTATCGACTGAAGTCTGTGACTGAAAAGATCCATCCTCTGAGAATAATTCTTGTCCTGTTGCCTAATAGGCCCTTTTGTACGTAGTCCCACTGAGCCAATTCAATGAACTTTTGGTTAATTGGCATACTTAGGAAATATGGTGATTTAAAAGGAATTGACCTAAAATCATCCCGGGATACATGGTTAGTGGAACAAACACTGATTTGGAGACAGAGCTAAGGAATCTGGATTTAAATACTGGCTCTGATACTTATTACTAATCTAACCTCAAACAAGTTGTGACCATTTTGGGCTTTAACACTCCAATCTGTTATGAAGGGATTGCATAGATGGTTTAAAAGTTGCTTTCTAGTTCATATGTTAATCAACATTTATTAAGTATTAACTAGGGAATGGAGAGGAAAAAACATTTTAAATGCGTACTTATAATGGTATAAAGGCTTTAAAGATAACTGCATTTGAGACTCACAACAACCTTGTGAAATAGATATTATTATTCCCATTTTATAGTCAAGGAAATCGAGGCAAATAGGCGAAGTAACTTGCCCAGAGTCACACACCTAGTAAGTACCTAAGAGTGGATTTGAACTTGGGTCTTCCTAGTACTTTATTATCTATATTACCTCACTGCCTCCTAGATGCCAGGCACTGTGCTATGTCTTGCCACTTTAAAAAAAAATAAAAAAAATATTTCATTACATGCACAATTTTTTTTAGCATTCATTAAAAAAATTTTTTTTTGAGATCCACATTTCTCCCTCCCTCTCACCCCTTTCCCACTCACTGTCTAATTACTTTTTAACCCTGGGCACATTACTCAACCATTTTAGGCCTCAATTTCCTCATCTTTAAATGAACACTTGGCCTGTCCTGAGGTTTAATTCCTATGAGCTTTCTGTTGTATAATGCCTTACACATATTAGTCACTTGATAAATGTCAGTGTTTTTGTTGTGGTTGAGTTGTTTCATTGAAGTCTGATTCTTTGTGACCCCATTTGGGGTTTTCTTGGCAAAGGTAACAAGGTGGTTTGCCATTTCCTATTTTTGGCTTCGTGTATTGTATACCTTAAATAAAATGCCTCACCATGATGGGTGGAGGACAAGGCATTGGTTTCTGACACAATCTCTCTCATGATTGTATTTGGAGGAATTTGGGCAAATCACATGACCTTTTTGATCTCTGGTTTCCTCAGATGTGAAGTAAGGACCTTGGAGAAGAAGCTCTCCCAGAGTCTTTCTACTTCTAACATTCCAAGATTTTAATTTGATAAAAATAAAGCCATGAGTTCAGAAAGATGAAACATACCATTTGCTTCCTATAGAGGTGAAGAACTTCAGACATAGTCAATCTGAGAATTTGTTTTTGAGGAATGGCTTTTATTTAGATGTTGAAGCATTTAAGGAGGTATAAAGATTTGCCTGCATCAATTCCAAGGTATATTAAGGGATTTATTTTGTTTCCATTTTTTAAAAAATTTGCTTAATGCAATAGGCTAGTGGGAGGAACAGATTAATTTAAAAAATACTTGTTAGTTGAAAAATATTTTAAATCTAATAATAAATCATGCTAAAATGATGCTGAATACAGACTCATAGGATATTAGGGTTGCTAGAAACTTAAGAAATTATCTAGACCAACTCCTGGATTATGTCTTTGTGTACTTCACACCTAGCGTAACATGTAATAGGCATTTAATAAATACTTATTAATTTGATTAATTTTCTTAGGTCAGGAAATTGAGGTTCAAGGAAGTTGTATAATTGTTTTTACATTTAGTGACTCATCTTGCAGTGCCTCAAAATCATAATTAGAATTTTAAACTTGGAAAGAACTATTGGAGATTTAATTCAAACTTGTCATTGTAAAGGCCAGTGAAGGAAATGATCTGTCTGTGAGATCTCACAGAGAGTAAGAAATATTTTTAACCAGGAATGAACCTAACCCTTCTGACTCCATATTTAATTCTCTTTACACTAAAGAAGGAATGAAGGGAACAAGCATTTATTACATTTATTAAGTACTGGGCCAGGCACCGTGTTAATAAGCACTTTACCATTATTATCTCATTTGATCCTCATAACAACCCTGGGAGTTAGGTACTATTATCCCCATGTTATAGTTGAGGAAATGGAATCAGATTTTAAATGACTTGCTAAGGATTACACAGCTAGTGATTGTCTGAGACTGAATTTGAACTCAGATCTTTCTGACTCTAGGTCTAGCATTCTGTTCACTGTGCCACCTAACTGTCTCTACAACACTGCCCAGTGCTTTGTCAATTGTCATTGTGCCACAGAAGACCAATCATTAGGAGTTGAATTCATTGGAACTCTACTGAAAGTTTACCAGATAAAACTCACTGATAACTAAATGTGTTGTTCATGTGAGATATCTGATCAAAGACCATCTTAGTGGACAAGTGACCTGGGGTGCATGCCTTGTAACAGGCAGGACTACATTTATGGTGAAACCTGTTTTAACGAGGTCCTTCTGGTGCCTCTTGGGAATAAATCCCTCTGGACAGGATCTAAGGCAGAACTATGAAAGATTTGTTCTAATCCACTAATTACCTCATTGCAGAAGTGAACACTTTGGCCCTGGGGGAATAGATCATGACTTTTTAGATTAGGACATTGAAATAGATGTTTAGAAAGATAGGTTCCCATGGACATGGGGGAATTCAGAACAACTTATTTATGTAGGAAGACCATTAAAATTGGGGCAAGGGGCATTTTGATAGGGAGATACTGGAGATACTGGAGATACTGAAGAGACCATATATGACTTTTTTTTCAGTATCAAAAAAATATTAGAAAGAAAAAATAAAATTGGTTGGACTTCAGCCCTTATTGCTCCATGAGGAAACTGTGTTGTGTTTTATCCTTCTAACAAATAATTTAATTTTTCTGAGACTTAGTTTTCTTATTAAAAAATTCAGAGGGTTTTACTAAAGCAAGAACCTATAAACTTTTAAAATGTTTTGGCAACTGAATTTCAGTATAATTGTGTTCCTTTATAATTTTATAAATTTTATGTCACAATTTAAAAACATGATTTGAGAAGAAGTCCATTGGTTTTACCAGATTGTCCATATACTAGCCAATTTCTGAGAATTACATCACAATGTTAAAAAACTTTATTCTCCTCACTGGAGATGAATCTTCTCATTGGCTTCCTGGGCAATCTCTCTTGTTCTGTAATTTTTATGTATGGTTACTTACATTGATTAAATCATATATGCTAATATCTTAGAGTCATTGAGCTTTGGTGTGATCATGGAGTTCATCTTGCCTGTTACTGATGTTTGTTATTCAGTCATTTTCACTCATGTCTGACTTTCCATGATCCAACATGGGATTTTTCTGGCAGAGACTCTGGAGTGGTTTGCCATTTCCTTCTCCAGTTCATGTACAAATGAGGAAACCGTGGTAAACAGGGTTAAGCAACTTGCCCTGAGTCACGTAGCTAGTAAGGTTCTCAGGCAAGATTTGAACTCATGGAGATGAGTCTTCATAACTTAAGGCCTGGCACCTAGATACCCCTTTATAGATGTGTAAACTGATTTGGAAAGGTAACAGCTTCCTCAAGATCTTATAATTAGTTTAGTGATCAAGCTGAAACTAATCTGGATTTTCTAGTTTTCCTAACATACCTTTCCATTTAGATTTCCATCTACCATCTCTAGTCTTTCTATGACATCTCAACTTGTATTCTAGTCATTTGTGTCCCTCTCTTATCTCCCCTCTGAGCCAGTAAGCTCTTTGGGAACATAAATCCATTCACTTTCATCTTCATATCACTAGTTCTTGGCAGAGTACCTTACCCATAAATGCTATGAATTAAATTGCTGAGACCTTTTTTTCCTTTGCGATACCAGGAACAACCAAATCCTTGGAATGACTAAAAATTCAACAGCTCATAAAAGTTAAAACAGCATGTTTTATTTCCTCTGGCAATTGAAGCAGCATGGATATGCAGTGTTTCTCACAATAATAGTAAAATTTCACAAAATGCCTTTTTTGGCATAGCCCCCATTATGAGGGAAAAAAGCAAAAAGATGACTTTAGTGTTTACTGAGCATGTATAAAGCATGGTGACAAGCAGGTAGCCGACATCTTCTGCCAGTGTCAATGGGGAAGCAGCACTGCTATGTCAGTTTCTGAAAACTGAAGAGAAAAACATTAGGGTCAAGGAAATGGTCATTTTTATTCTCAGAATATATCTATTTCCCAAGAATTGGCAGAAAACAGAAGTATAGTGAAAAAGCCTCACAATTCTAAACAGTATTTCCTACTTCTTGTAACTTAATCTCATGATAATTTGTTACTTCAGTAATTGATTGTGTAAAGTAATTTCCATTAAAAGTCTGTTTTTAGTCTTCCATTTCTCTTGTAAGCAAATATCATAGTTAACCATTTCCCTAATGGGTTCATCTCTCTCTCTCTATATATATATCTATATATCTATATATCTGTCTATCTATATCTATATCTATCTATCTATATATATATAAAACGTGTGTGTGTATATTTATAATTTTTTTTAATCAAACCCATATCTTCTATCAATACTAAGTATTGGTTCCAAGGCAGAAGAGTGGTAAGGGCTAGGCAACTAAAGTTAAATAACTTGCCCATGGTTACACAGCTCCGGAGTAACTGAGGCTAGGTTTTGACCCAGGACCTCCTGTCTCCAGGCCTGGCTCTCTATCCCATCGAGTCTCTCCTGGGTTCATATTAAGGATTTAGTTGTAGTGTTAACTTGAGGATTTCACAGTTTGATTCCATGAGCCCCTTGGTTTCTTTTCTGCCTCCTTGGATTCTTTGACTTCTGGAAATCTCTTGGCATCTCTTCTGGAAGGAAAGGAAGAGGAAATGAAAAGTTAAGTATGGATCCCTTTCAGGGCAGCTAGGTGGTACAGTAGAGAGGACTCTGGGTCTAGAGTCAAGAAGACTCATCTTCCTGAGTTTAAATCTGAAATTGGAAAACAATTTGGAATTATAAGGGAGAAGATATCAAAAAGTTTTTTACCTTCCATCTGTATACTATTAAGGCTGTACGTTGTGCTAGGTGTATAGAAAACAATGCTCAGATAAAGCAATTTCATGGAATGCTCCAAAGGGAAGACCTTTTAGCCTGAGTTCAGTAGATTTACTATTACATGTTCTACCTTTATTTTGCTGCTTTAACATAATTTGAACAAGAGGGCTGAAAATCATTCAAACTGGAGTGAGATGAGGAGTGTTTTTCCTTGACCTTTGCTTCCAGGAGTGTGAGCTAGACAACTTCTGAGAAAACAAAATCTCTTCATTTCCAGATAATAATCCTATGAATTCTAAAAGCAGTTCATGTTTGACTATGAAATCTGCTTTTGGCTATAAGGGAAAAATCTTTTAAAATACAATTTATTAATGTCTGTTGTCTTTCTATTATAATCATTTCCCACTCTCTAAATTTAATCCTTCCTTGTGACAAAGAAAAACATTTAGCAAATTAACATTTAGCAAAAATTTGAATTATCAATCAAACAAATTTAAGCTTTAAGAATAAAGGAAAAATACCCAATACTGAGATGATGTCTAATGATATCACAATATTCTATTCTACTAGTCCTCTACCTCCTTGCCATGAAGGAAGAGGAAGTATGTTTCATTATCTTTTCTCTGAGGCCTTCATTGTTTTTTTAACTAATTACTCAGAGGCCAACTTCCTTCTATTGATCTTTTTATTTATACTGTTGTAGTGTAATAATGAAAATGAATGTAACCCCTTTACAGTAGTCATCACACAAGTTAATTCCTTTTGTCATTTGTTACTTGGTTGTTTTTCAGTCATGACCAACTCATCACGATCCCTTTTGGGGTTTTCTTGGCAAAGATAATGAAGCACTAGTGTCTGAGACTAGATATGAACTCAGGAAGGAACATGAGTCTTCCTGATACCAAACCTGGTGTGGTGCGTTATTCATTATGCTACCTAAGTGCCTTCTCCATCAGTAGAGGCTCATTTGCCCCATTCCTCCTCAGATATCCAACATATTCAAATACTTAAGTGGGAAATACTAAGTTCTTTCCTATATTGATTTAAAAATCGACCCTCTCCCTCCTGATTAGAGAAATGCAAATCAAAAAAACTCTGAGGTACCACCTCATACTTAGCAGATCGGTCAATATAACAGTAAAGGAAAATGATAAATGTTGGAGGGGATGTGGCAAAATTGGGACACTAAAGCATTGCTGGAGGAGTTGTTAGCTGATCCAACCATTCTGAAAGGTAATTTGGAATGTTGTCAAAAGGGCTTTAAAAGAATTCATGCCCTTTGATCCAGCAATACCATTACTAGGTTTATACCCCAAAAGGTTAATAATATTCATGGCTGCACTCTTTGTGGTAACAAAAAATTGGAAAATGTGGGGATGTCCCTCAACTGGGGAATGGCTGAACAGATTGTGGTATCTGCTGGTGATGGAATACTATTGTGCTTTAAGGAATTTTTAAGCATTTCGATGTGAAATGGAAGAACTTCTATGAACTGATGCAGCGTGAAATGAGCAGAACTAGAACATCATACACAGAAAGTGAAACATTGTGGAATGATCTAATGTAATAGGCTTTGCTACTAGTAGCAATACTATGATCCAGGACAATCCCAAGGGATTTATGAGAAAGAATGCTATCCACCCCAAGAGAATGAACTGTGGGAGCAGAAACACAGAAGAAAAACAAATGATTTATCACTTGTTTATATGGGTACATGGTTTGGGGCTTTGGTTTCAAAAGATTACTCTTGCAAAAATGACTAATATGGAAATAGGTAACAAGTGATAACATTTGTATAACTCAGTGGAATTGCTTGTTGGCTTTGGGAATGGGGGAAGGAAGAAAGGAGGGAGGGAAAATGAATCATGTAATCATGGAAAAATATTAAAAAGATAAATACAATAAAAAAATCTACTTTCTAGTTCTTCTCTTTGAAACCACAATGAAAAAGTGTAATCCTTTTTCTACATATAGTTCTTTAGATTTTTAAAGATAGCAAACCTATCTTCTCTTGAGTCTTTTCTAAATGTAATGTTCCCTAATCCTACAACTTTTTCTTATATTTAATGATTTTGAGCCACTTCACAGACCTCTGAATATCTTTCAGTTTATCTGTGTTATTTAGTTTTAGTTGTAGCTGACTCTTTGGGATCCCATTTGGGGTTTTCTTGGCAAAGATACTGAGTGGGTTGCCATTTCCTTCTCCAACTTATTTTCTAGATGAGGAAACTGAGGCAAACAGGGTTAAATGACTTGCCCAGGGTCACATAGCCAGTTAGTATCTGAGGCCAGATTTGAACTCATGAAGACTCATCTTCCTGATTCCAGACCTGGCACTTTATCCATTGTACCATCTAGCTGCCCTTTAGTTTGCCTCATTATGCTGATTAAAACTGTGATAGTCATCTCCCTTGTTCTACATGCTATACTCCATTACCTCTTTTGACAACCACATGAGTCACTCTGGCTTTTATTGAACTTGGTGAACAAAGGCCTTTCCATTTTTTTCTTGTGACGTACTACTGAGCCAAGTCTCCCCCACCTGCTGTTGATTTGATTAAAGTTTTATGTAGGACTTGGACCTTGTGATAGGGAAGAATATAATCTTGTTAGTTTTAGTACTTTTGGCCATCTAGTTTAATAATCTAATTTAATGATACCTTTCTCATTCTACACAATTTTCCAAAATTTGCCAGCTGTGTATTTCTGAGTTCACACCATCAGTGCTTTTCAATATCTTTGGGATGTAATTTGTCTGAGTCTGGAAACAGGAATTTATTTAAAGCAGCTAGATGACTTCATATCATCTTATCTGGAGTGAAGAAGATTTGAGCAAAAATTCAACTTTAGACAGGTACTAACTATGTGATCCTGGGCAAATCACCTAACTACTTTCCTGCCTCAGTTTCCTTCCTGATCGATAAAATGGGGATAATAATAGCATCTCCTCCCAGGGTCATCATGAGGATCAAATGAGATCATATTTGTAAAATGTTTTGCAAACCAAACTGGCGCATGTATAGAATTTCCTGTGAATTGGGTTTGCATTATTCTTTGCAGATTAAAGATCATCTTCAATAGTGGACAAGAAAGAAAAAGTAACTAATAACAAATCGGTCAATAAACATTTATTAAGGGCCTGGTGTATTCCAGGCACTGCTTTAGAGTTCTGGGTTATAAAAAAGAGGCAAGAGATAATCCCTACCTTTGGGAGCTTAAAATCTACATAGCTTTCCCTCTGCCCTCTGTTAATGTTAAACCATCTATCCCAAGGACTCTTTCCTTTTTCTTCTTGCTCTGAACATGCCTAAAGCAATCCTCAGTATTTGCTCTGGACACTTTTGTTAGTATTGACTTACCTTAATGATATTTTTAAGAATAAGAGGCCCCAGGGGCAGCTAAGTGTCTCAGTGGATTGAGAGCCTAGCCTAGACACCAGACGTCCTGGGTTCAAATGTGAACTCAGATACATCCTAGCTGTGTGACCCTGGGCAAGTCACTTAATCCTCATTGTCTAGCCCTTACCACCCTTCTACCTTAGAACAAATATATGGTAATGATTTTAAAACAGAAAGTAAAGATTAAAAAAAGAGTAAGAGACCCTTTTTCATTTTTTCATCTTCTGAGCATGTCCTTTAAAAATTTGAACTCACTGGGGAGTTCTTGTGTTTTTCTGTGGCTATGTGGGAGACCAAGTTGAACTGACTTGCAGTGGTATTCTTAACTTCTGAGAGCCTACACTAAGGCTTTTTATTTGAAGCTTCAAGGGCACTTGATTTTGTGGTGGTCAATTATGCCAAACAGTCTTTGAGAGTTAATTGTGACTGAAACATGTCACCCTGGGGCCAACTTGTTGACAAGCTTTTCTGTGAATTGAGTTAGGTTAGTTCTTAGGACATAGAAATCCAAGCTATTGCTAGGCTTTTCTCTTTTGGTAGGACCTGCCAGAGCTTGTGTACCATTGGCATAGCCAATTCAGGGCCACCCCCAAGTCACTATGAGGCACTGGGGCAAGACATCATTGGAAAAGAACAATAATTAACCTGAAAGAAATTTAAGCTGAAGTTGTCGAGTCCTGCTTTTGTCTCTTCATCAACCCTTTCCCCCATGCCCAAATACCACAAAGATAAAGATCAGTGACACAGCAAGTACTTATGAGTTCTTACTATATTTTCAGTACTATGTTAAGTCACTGGAGATTAGGGTGGACAAAATTAGGCAAATTTTCTGGAAAAAGTTACAAAGTAATAGAAAATATATAAACAGCTGGAATTATTTCTTTCTTGTTTTTGTATTCCCAGCGCTACTATAGGGCCTTCCTCGTATGTGATAAATTTTTAATAAGTATATGAATTAGCCTCTTTAAGAGGGAGAGAGATATTCATTTATATGGCATCAATTGTCTATTTATGTGAGGGACCCCAAACTATTTTTTTCTAGTTTTGCCCATGGTCCAAATCTATATAAACTGTAAGATTGTAAGATGACATTTATCTAGGGGCCCTACTGGTGTGCCATAAGTTACTCTGTTTATAATTGAACTTTTCATATCTTCATCCCAAAACTGGAACTTCCAGAGTTTTTTCTTGCATCTTTATTTTTCTTAATCATTATCTTCTCAGGCACCCAAGCTTGGAATCCTTAGAATTGTGTTTGACTTCTCCCTTGACCATGCCCCTTCACTTCCCCATACAGTTGTAGGCCAAATCCTATAAATTTTACCTTCAAGGAAGGCCTCAAACCTTACTTCCTAGGTTTATTATGATGATAATAATTATCATTTCAGTTTTTACTGTCTTTAGTTTGGACCATAATTACTTTTAGCCTGGATTTATTGTAATACCTTCTTGTTTATCATTTTCAGACTGAACCTCTTTATGCCTCCAATCCATCTCATATTTCGCTACCAAATTAATCTTTCTACCATATACCTTTCAATTTCACTTTCCTACCCCCAAAGCCATGTATCCCTATGATTCACTGAATGAACCCTAGGGCTTTCCCTCAATGATACAGTCCAAAACTAAAGAACAGATTGAGTAGACAAACAGAATAGTCATCAATTTTTCATTGTCATTATGCCAGTACTGTTTTTTTTTTTAATTAAGGATTGAGTTAAAGGCATAGATGGCATGCTCATTCAACTTACAGGTGAAATAAAGATGGCAGGGCCAGATAACCAAGTAGACAGAAGAATTAGTACCAAAAGAGATCTAATGAAATGGAATTCAAAAAGGACAAATATAAAGTTTTATACTTTGGTATTAAAAAACCCCAACTTAATATACAATGGGGAGGAATGTTTAGATAGCAATTGTTCTATGAAAAAGATCTGAGGATTTTAGTGAACGAAAAGCTTAGTATGAAACAACAATATGGTGTGACAGCTGAAAAAAACTAAAGTTAATCATGGGCTGCATTAAGAAAGGTGTAATTGTCTTCTATTTTGTACCCTAGTCAGACCTTATTTGCAGTATCTATTCAGGTATGGATACCATAATTTATATTGAAAAGTTGGACAGTAACCACAGGATAACAAATGAAATGATAAATGGCCTGGAGACCATGTCATCTGAAGATTTGTTTAGAAGATTTGGGCATGTTTAGCCCACAGAAGGCTAAACTCTTTGGGGGTGGGGTGGGGTGGTGCTATGATAGCTGTTTTCAAGGATTTGAATGACCTTCATGTGGAGGAAAGATCAGCCTTATTGTGTTTGTGTAAGGGTAAAACTAGGAACGATATTAGGAAAAACATTCTAATAAAAAACACGCAGGAATGGTCTGCCTTGAGAGCTAGTGGGTTCCCCCCTCCACCTCTTCCTTGGAGGTCTTCAAACAGAAGGTCGTTAGGTATGTCATTGTAAGGATTACCTTTTTGTTGCATTAGATGGCTTTTGAGAACCTCTAACTCTCAAATGGTGATAATCTTTCCAACCTTCTCCCATTATTCAGGATCACAGAGTTGGAGTCAGAAGGATCAATAATGATGATGATAAAAATATCAATAATAAATAGTTATATAGCATTTAGGACAAGCCATTTAACCATGTTTGCCTCAGTTTACTCATCTGTAAAATGAGCTGCAGAAGGACATGTCAACCCACTTCAGTATCTTTGCCAAGAAAACTGCAAATGGGTTCATGAAAAGTTGAAGACAACTGAAAAGACTTAAACAACAATAAAATAGCACTTTAAGCTTTCCAAAGTCCTCTCCATGTTATCTTATTTGATCCTTACAAAAACCTTGTGGAGTAGGTCCTATTGTTATTCCCATTCTATAGATGAGGAGAGGTTAATTAATTTGCCCAGGATCTCACAGGTAGTAGGTTTTTGAGAGAGTTTGATCTTAGGATTTAATCCTTGCAAATCTATCAGCACTCTATCCATTATGACCATTTAGCTGTCACGAAGGGACCCTGGCAGTTTTCTAAACCAATGCCCTCATTGTGTTAATGAGAAAACCGGGACCCAGAGAGATGAAGGAGTCTGTCATATAGTAGTAGTGTCAGAGCCAGGAATCGTGTCCATTTTCTTTGACTAAAACCAAATGCACTTTTTTGATGTGAAAAGTGCATTCAGTTTTACTTACTGAACATACTTGGTTCTCTTTCCTCCATTGTGTCTTTTCTTGTAATGCTATTCTCTCCGCTTTTGCCACATCAATCCCTGCCTGTTCCAATCTTAACCATCTTTCAAAGCCCAGCAGAAATGCCACTCTTTACAGGAAGTTTTCTCTGATTACCCTCAGCCAGAAGTGATCTTTCCTTTGGATGTATTCCCATAGCACTCTTTGCTATTGCTGTATCTGTTGAGTCGTTTTCAGTCATGTCTGACTCTTTATGACCCCTTTTAGGGTTTTCTTGGCAAAGCTATTGCAGTAGTTTGCCATTTCCTTCTCCAACTCATTTTAAAGATTAGGAACTGAGACAAACACGTTTAACTGACTTGCCCAAGGTCATACATCTAGTAAGAGTCTGAGACCAGATTTGAACTCGAGAAGAATCTTTATAACTTCGGGTCTGACATTCTATCCACTGCACCACCTCTCTGCCAAAAATAAAAATAGCTAACATTTATATAGTGTTTACTGTGTCAAACACTGTGGGGAAACTGCTTTAGCACTCTTTAGACGTTCCAAATTTAGTTATTTACAGTGCTTATTTCCACTTGGCTTATCTGCTTTAGCAGATGAATCATGATAGGTCCATCTCCTAATCTAAATGTCTATGAGAATAAGAGAATCAAAGATGGATATAAAGGGATAAGCCTAAGATGCTTCCAATCATAGAAATGGGGGGATCTGGGAAGTAAAGTTAGATTGAGGATCGTATTTAAAATTGTAAAATCTGTTTTGGAGGTGTTGAATTTGATAGAAAAAAGGTTTAGTGACTGGGTAGAGAGTTTAGGGTTCAGGGGAAACCTGTTTGGGGATATTACCAGGGCTTCTCTTTGCTGCTGAACCTTCCTTTATGGTTTGTCCTCTCAATTTGAATGTGGGCTCTTTGAAAGTGGACTGTCTTGTTTTTCTATTTGTGTTCTAAATCCTTTGGCCAATACTTGGCACAAAGTCAATGCTTTACAAATTCTTTCCTATTCCATTGCCTAGAACTAAAGTCTCCAAAAAGGGGGTACTATAAAGTACCCATAGAATTTAAGGAGTAAAATTAAAAAATGACACTCTCTGAGACATAAGTAAATGATCCATTTCACATTTGAAGATTAAATGGTCCATCTGAAGAGCAGATAAAAAGACAGTCTGTTTATATGTTGTTGATTATACCTGGATACTCCATTAATTTTTCCCAGAAGTCATAAAATGAATAAGTGGCATCATAGAGAATAATATAACTCTATCTAATGTAATATACCTTGTAATCTTAGAAATGCTAACATGTTAATAATAAGGGAAAACAGAAGTTGGAATAGGACACACATGGAGTCTAGGAAAAGAGGAGGTAGCAAATAAACATATCAATATACCTACCCCTGTCCAGAACAGAGGATGGATACCTGATTCTTCAACATCAATATTCAGATGTTTGATAGATGTGTCCCTCTTGTGGGAATGGACTGGAAGGTGAAATAGCTACTATGGAAAGATTATGTCCTTGAATTTTTTCCATTTCTCTTTGTTCTGTATCTACTTCCAAACAACTTTCTGGCAGTGATATTGTTTCCTAAATAGAATTTCTCCTTCTGTGAAGCAAATGTTAATGACTAGTTGAAGGAATATTGTAGCCTGCTTAGCAGTTACTTTTTCACTGGATGGAGCAAGCCTATGATTTCATTGGATTATGGGCCTTCTAGTGAGGAAATATCTATCAATACCTGCTTTGCAATTTATAGTCTTTTTAAAATTTTACATTTTTTACATGTTGATGCAGTTTTTAATAATCATCTGTCATTTTTGCAATACATGTCCTCTCCCTCTTTCCCACTCTTCCCCTTTCCTCAAGATTGTAGGTAATATGATATATGTTGAAAATGTGATTTCATATAATACACATTTCCATGTTCATCATATTGTGAAAGAAGACAAATATCTCTTAGACTAGAGAAAAAAATTAATGCAAGAAATAAAATGAAGACTAGTATGCTTCATTATGCATTCAGAATCCATCAGTTCCTTCTATGATGGAAAATCCTTTTTTTGTCCTGAGTCCTTTGGGATTTCCCTGGATTTTTGTATTGCTGATAACAGTCAAGCCATTCACAGTTGATTGTCATACATTTTTGCTGTTAACTCTTGTTACTCACTTCGCTTTGCATCACTTTAGGTAAGTCTTTCCAGGTTTTTTTTTTTTTTGTGATTGTCTTGCGCATCATTTCTTATGGCACAATATTATTCCATTACAATCATATACCACAACTTGTTAAGCCATTCCCCAAATGATGGACATCACTTCCATTTCCAGTTCTTTGCTACCACAAAAAGAGCCAATATAAATTTTCTTGTACAAGTAGGTCTTTTTCTCTTATTTTTGATTTCTTTGGGTTATAGTCCTAGTTGTGGTTATGCACAGTTTTATGGCCCTTTGAGCATGGTTCCAAATAGTTCTCCAAAACTGTTGTATCAGCTCATAGTTCCTTAAGTAGCATACCAGTGTCCTAGTTTTATTACATCTTCTCCAAAATTTATCATTTTCCTTGTTTTCATATGAGCCAGCCTGATAGGTGTGAATGGTTTCTCAGAGTTATTTTAAGTTGCATTTCTCTCATTTGTTATTTGGAGTCTCTTTTTATATAACTGACCATTTGTCAATGGGGAGTGCTTTGTAGTCATAATTTTACTCCATTCTCTATATATTTGAGAAATGAGGTCTTTGTCAGAGACACTTGCTATGAACATTTTTTCCCTGTTTGTTGTTTTCCTTCTAATCTTGGTCGTATTTGGTTTTGTTTTTGTAAAACCCTTGTAATTTAATGTAGTCAGAGTTATCTACTTTACATCTTGTAGTGTTCTCTATGTCTTGTTTGCATATAAATTCTTCTTTTATCCATAGATCTGACAGGCAAATTATTCCATGCTCCCCTAATTTGTTTATGGTATTCCCCTTTATTTCTAAATCATGTAGCTTTTTTCACTTTACCTTGGTATGGGGCATGAGGGATTGGTCTGTGCCTGGTTTCTGTCGTACTGTTTTCTAGTTTTCCCAGCAATTTTTGTCTAATTGGAAATGTATAGTCTTCAAGGATTGTTTGGGGGCCCTAAGAATTGAAGTGACTTCCCGAGGGTCACAAAACCAGCATGTGGTATTCTAGCTTAGAAGCTATTCTTTTGTGAGGTTTTATAGCTTATTTTTAGGTCAGAGTTGTGATTTTATCCTTGAAGGAAACTCCTCATGAGGAAATCTTTCCCACTGAATGCAGACTGGTACTTCCTCTACAACTTAGTTATCTGAGGTCACTGAGAGTGAGAGGTTAAGTGATTTGCTCAATCTCACACATCGTGGGGCAGGATCTTGGCCATTGGCAATAGAATTCTCTTCTATTGACTTTGTTTACCAGCTAACTGGAAAGATGAAACATACTCACAGGAATAGAAGGCCTGGTACATAGTGGCCATTTGCTAAACCTTGATTTATCACTTTGATAAATATTGATTTGAATAAATTATTGAATGAGATAATAAATAGCAAACATGAAGCTTATTAGATGTAAATCATATCAGAGACATTAAGACAACATAAATTGGAATCCACAAGGAAGACTTTGTGGAAAAGGTAAGATTTCTTTTGGACTTTGGAAGGATGGATAAGATAGCCACAAAATTCCCAGGGTTGTTATGAGGATTAGATAAGATTATATTTGTAAAGTGCTTAGTAGTGTCTAGCACATATAAGAGCTATATAAATGTTAGCAATTATTATCAAAATTCTTCTTCTTCTTAAACTGGCTAATCACTCAACACACACACACACACACACACACACACACACACACACACACACACAC